>NC_066884.1:780359-945359 GCF_022985175.1 Labeo rohita
CTCCCTTATTCTTTTATATATTTTAATATGTACAAGTCAGAATAAGCATCTTGTTTGATTTTGTACATAAATATTGTTACATTGAATGACAATGTAACATTATTTCAACCAAAAGTCTCCAAAAACCTTTGAAACCTTAAAAGTAGACACTTTACTTAGGTTTAATGTGCTTTATATGGGCATAAAATTACAGTAAATATATATATATATATATATATAAATAAGTGTGAGTGATATATGAACAAATCCTTCAAAATATAGAGAGGAATAAATCTGTAAAGTACATAAATGCTGCTGAAGTTGAGAAAGAAACTCATTTTGAGAAAATGTACTCAATCTACAGATGCAAACAGATAGAAGTGTCATCAAAGAAAACATCCAAAAATACACATTTAAGCAAGATTTAAAGTAGACTGAAAAAACATGTTATTAAAGCCAAATAGCTTTAAAATTGCATGTTTTTTGTCTTTTTTCCTCACACAAAAATGTGTTTAAATACTAGTGTCAGTGGTCAGATCTTATACACATGCACTGACAATAATTAAGAAGCGACAGAACAAGAGTTTAAAGTAATGGAGTGCTGACTAACTTGTCCAAGACGTATCCAGCTTTACGGGCTGTTGTTCTGGTTGTGTTCAGCGCTGCAGAAGCTCGGCCTCTCCGAGAGGCTTGGATTGCACAGATGATCGCAGATCTTTGTCACCTGACCGCCGCTGAACTCTGATTGTCCGCTGATGACGTGCTGTGAGACCATGTCCCTGCGGAACGTCACGAGCGATCTCCTGCGCCGGCAGATCCGGGTGAGTTTGTAAAATGTGTAAATATTTCAAGGAGTGGTTTATTTACATCATTGTTTACTCACCCTCATGTCCTTCCAAATGCATATGCTGTTATTTTTTTTCTGTGGAACATAAAGGGAGAAACTCTGAAGAATTTTACAAAACAATAACCCAGCAGTTTTGGTGTTTAAAGCAGTATAAGTGTATGTAATGCTCTCGTGTCGTGTGTGTGCGCAGGAGAACCGGGCTCTGGACTTCCAGAGACACTATCATGTGACCGACCCGTTTATAAAGCGTCTGGGGCTGGAGGCCGAACTACAGGTGATTGATGAATGATTGTGTGTTTTCATGTGACGTCACACCCATATAGAAGCAAAACAGTGTTTTCCTCCACTGCCCATGAGTTATTGTTCACCAAGTGTACTAATAAAGCCGTATTAAAAAAACTAAATTCAGTGTACCCCTTACAGATAACGTATACTATATACAGGGAACCAGATGAGCTTAGAATATGAATGCAACACACTAAATTGCATGTTTTCACCTGGAAAACCATTATAAAGAAAACATTGTGACTTACAGCAATGCATGTACAGACAAAATGACAAGCCAATATGAGTGAAACGCACAATGTTCACATCAAACTTTTTTTCATTTAAAAAAAAAAAAAAAAAACAACATGATAGAGAAAGCACTTAATGTGCACGTTTAGGCTCATCTGCTTGCCTGTATTTAGTGTTTATTAATCAGGTGCAAACTAAATTTGGTCTTCCGATATCATGTCTTAATGCATTTTCATTTTTCACATTAAGCGTTTTAGACTGTGCTGCTAAATTTCAATCAAAAGTGATTAAAATACTCCGTCTTGTGCTGTATATGGACTGCAAGAGCCCAAAACTTTAACTTTAACGTTAAATTATCTTCTTCTTTTGAGAAGTGATCTAAACATTCATGCTGCATTTTTTTTTTTTTATAACTGTGTTATTTTAGTATTGGGATACTATTATAGCCTTTATTAATATTTAGAATTTTAATAATATTTTAATATTAAATAATAATGTTAATTAATGTTTTTACTTTTATTTAAATGTTAGAATTTTATATATATATATATATATATATATATATATATATTAACTTTAATACTATTTTGATATTAAATAATGTTAAAAATAATATTTTTAATTTTAAGTAATGTTTTATATATTTTATATATATATTATATGATATATAATGTGTATATGTATTTTGTTTGTTTGTTTTTTAACTTTAATACTATTTTGATATTAAATAATGTTAAAAATAATATTTTTAATTTTAAGTAATGTTTTATATATTATATATATATATTATATGATATATAATGTGTATATATATTTTTTTGTTTGTTTTAACTTTAATACTATTTTGATTTTTAAAAATAATATTTTTAATTTTAAGTAATTTTTATACTATTTTAATATTAAATAATAATAATGTTCAAAAATAATATCTTTAAAAATTATTTTTTTTTTTCATTTTTATTTACATTTTAGAATTTTTTGAATTAATATATAATATATATATATATATATATATATATATATATATATATATATATATATATATATATATATATATATATATATATATTTTTTTTTTTTTTTTTTTTTTTTTTTTTTTTTTTTACTTTAGTAACATTTTAATATTAAATATTAATGTTAAAGAGTAATATTTTTATTATTAATTAATGTTTTTATTTTTTCTGTTTTTGATTTTATTTAGTTTATATTTTTTTATTTAAAATGTTTTAGTAATTCCTATTTATTATATACAACACAAACAGCATTTATTATTATTATTTTTTTTTTTTTTTTTACTAACATTTTTAGCACTTCAGTGTATATATACATACACATTATTATTATTATTATTATTATTATTATTATTATTATTGTTTTAGTTATTTTAGTACATCAAGTTAAACTAAATTAAAAGTGAGAAATGCTGCCTTGGCAACTAGCTGAAATGTAAACCTTTTTTTAAAATATTTATTTTATTTCCGTTAAAATTTATTTAATTTCAGGTAACAGTTTTTTTTTTGTTGTTGTTGTTTTTATTTTTTAATGTTTTTAGTTTTAAATTCAGTTTTTGCATGTTTTGCCCTCCAGTCACGTGACTAAAAACTATGAAAATACCTAACAGTACAGAAATAGCAGACACTTTACTTAATTTACTTTTCCAGAGGCCCACTTAAAATCTTAATGTTTTTGCACTAAAAAGTTAAAATTTAGATAATTCATGACAGACAATTTAAGAGTTTATTTGCAAAAACATAAACATAAAATGTTGATAACATTTTTTATTATGTCATTATGTGTTTATTGTGTTTTATTGTGTTAGTTAGCTGTATTTTTTAGTTATCTTTACTTTATATCAAAATAACCCAACTGCAGTTTGAATGAGATCAACTGGAATCCACAATGAAAAAAACATGATTTTTGAAAATTGTTAAAAACGGAGTTATCCATTTTTGCGAATGAACTCTTCAATTCAAGACTTGAATGTAAACATCTCTTCACATTTGAAGTAACAAAGCCTTCCTGTGTTATTTTTGTAGTTTAGTTTCAATAAATGCTCATTGTAGACTTGAACAGACGTTTTGAGTTTTCCCTAATGAAGGAATGTTATATTTTATGACTGCTGCTATGTTGTAATCATGTGTGTGTTCAGGGTCACTCCGGCTGCGTCAACTGTCTGGAGTGGAACGAGAGAGGAGAGTAAGTTTTGGCGTTCAATCCCAGAGTTCTTCACGTCTCCGTGTCTCTTCATAAACTCACTGAGTTTGTTCTTTCTAGTCTCTTGGCCTCCGGTTCGGATGACCAGCACGCCATCATCTGGGATCCCTTCCGGCACACCAAGCTCATCACTATGCACACGGGACACGCAGCCAACATCTTCTCAGTGAAGGTGAATCCAAGTCCGTGTTTTTAATCTGAATCCGTGCCAGAATGCGCATCCTCAATCGGTGAATATATGTGTTTGCAGTTCCTGCCTCACTCCGAGGACCGAATCTTAATCACGGGAGCCGCCGACACCAAGGTGCACGTGCACGACCTGACGGCGAAGGAGACCATTCACATGTTCTCGGATCACACCAACCGCGTCAAACGCATCGCGACGGCTCCCATGTGGCCCAACACCTTCTGGAGCGCAGCTGAGGACGGGGTCATCCGGTACGGAGAGTTCAATCTCAGATTCGCTGCCCGTCTGATGCGGGGTGGTTCGTCTGGAAACTGCAGCTGGTTTTTGAATCAGAGAAGCGCTATTATAAATTATATTGAATGGAAAATTAAAATAAATAGAGGCAATAGCCTCAAGGGCAGTGCTTTGGGCAACCTGAGTTTGAGGGGGGGGGAAATAAATCTTTAAAATTAAAATAAATAAATGAGAGTAATCATTATACATCTTAGTGTGATTATCAGATCAGAGGCTGCAATTTAAGTAAACAACATGCACATGAAGCATGCAGAATATTTCATTATTATATATGACTTGTAATAAAAAAAAAAAAATGCTCATCAAGGCTGCATTTATTTGCTCAAAAATACAGAAAAAAAACTGATATTGCAAAATGTTATTACAATATAAAATAATGTTTTTTATTTTAATATACGTTACAGTATAATTTATTTCTGTGATGCAAAGCTGAATTTTCATCAGCTGTTACTCCAGTCTTAAGTGTCACATGATCCTTCAGAAATCATTCTAATATACGGATTTATTATTAGAATGATCAATGTTGGAAACAGTTGTGCTGACAAATATTTTTTTAAACATTAAAAAAAAGATTCTTTTTTCAGGATTCTTTGATGAATAACAAGTTAAAAAGAACAGCATTTGTTCAATATATAAATCTTAAATCTATGCTATCACTTTTTATTAATTTAACACATCCTTGGTGAATAAGTTTTTTTTTTTTTTTTCAAAAAAAGAAAGAATAAAAATGTACAGACCCTAAACTTTTGAACAGTAGTGTATATTGTTAGAAAACCTTTCTATTTTAAATAAATGCTGTTATTTTAAACTATTTATTGATCAAAGAATCCTAAAAAAAAGTATCACAGGTTCCAAAAAAATAACTGTTTTCAACAGCATATTTTGTTTAAAACAGCATATTAGAATGATTTCTTGTATTTTTAAATTATATTTTAAAGAATATTAAAATAAAAAAAACATTATTTTATACTGTAATAACATTTTGCAATATTGCTGGGGTTTTTTTCTCTATTTTTGATTAAATAAATGCAGCCTTGATGAGCAGAAGAGACCTCTTTAAAAAACATTACAAGTCTTACTGATCCCAAACTCACCGTATTTTTTATTCATATTTTGAATTTTATGCATTTATATATTCATGTTTTTATTTTCATAATTTCATGTTTTGTTTTGTTTTTGACAGTTTTAGTAGTTTTGTTGTGTTTTGTCATTTGTATCCTTTTTTTTAGTATGTCTTTATAGTTTTTATTCTTTTTGAGTTATTTTAGTAAATAAAAAAAAAATGTTGCCTTTGCAACTAAATGAAATATGTGACCTTAAACCACAAAACCAGTCAGAAGGGTCAAATCTTTAAAACTGAGATTTATATAAATAAGAATAAAAAATAATATAAATAAATAAGCTTTCCATTGATATATGGTTTGTTAGTATAGGACAATATTTGGCTGAGATACAACTATTTGAAAATCTTGAATCTGGGGAAAAAAAAAAAAAAAAAAAAATCAAATATGGAGAAAAATCACCTTTTAAAGTTGTCAAAATTAAGTTCTTAGCAATGCATATTACTATTCAAAAATTAAGGTTTGATATATTTACGGTAGGAAATTTACAAAATATCTTCATGGAACATGATCTTAATATTCTAATGATTTTTGGCATAAAAGAAAAATCAATAACTTTGACCCGCACAATGTATTGTTGGCTATTGCTACAAATATACCCGTGATACTCAAGACTGGTTTTGTGCTCCAGTGTCATATATACTAGGGTCAAGAGGAGTTTATTTTATTTCTGATAGCAGAAATGTTCTTGCAGGGTTTAGTATTAATTTAAAACACTAACCCTGACGCACACTGCACTTCTAAAAATCCCAAGCACCAATCAGATTTCCTGAACGAACACGAGCCGCTGACGTCTCAAGTCGTGTTCGGTTTCATTCTCAAAGGACCAGACTCAAGCCTCCAGCAGAAGTTCAGTCATACGTCTCCTTGAGGTTAATGAGGCTCATGGGAACGGCTCGTATGCCCTTGAAAACTGTGTTTCGAGCCTCTCCAGATGTTGTGTTGGCTGCAGGCGAGTCTGGCACATCGGGGGACGCGCGTCTGCGCCGGCACTGAATGATGTGTGGACATGAAAGCGCACGGCAGGTCCCTGACTAAGACCAAACCCAACCGCAGTTTTCACAGGCGTCAGTACATGTAGAGGACACGCAAGCTAAAATACAGCTGTTACGGGCGCTTTGAGAATGAGTATCTGAAGGTGCCAACACGCAAAATGCAGCTTGCAGAAGTTGCTTTCGAATCTGCATAAAATCTGCTTTATTTCCAATCAGCTGGATTACTTTTGAAATGACTGGATTTTGCTGCAGGAATGCACAGTGGTAAATGTCAAATCTGTGCTCTGGTTTTGTTTCCCATCAGGCAGTATGATCTGAGAGAAAGCAGTAAGCGATCAGAGGTGTTAATCGATCTGACGGAGTATTGCGGGCAGCTCGTGGAAGCCAAATGTCTGGCCGTCAACCCTCGTGACAACAACTACCTGGCTGTGGGAGCCAACGGGCCCTTCGTCCGCCTCTATGACATCAGAATGATCCACAATCACAGGTGATTTCATCATTATATTAAAGAAATAATTCACAAATAAACACAAGTGAGGCAGAATCTTCCTTTTCACAGCAGCAGCTCTCTACTGCCTGATTTTGCTAATTTCGTCGTCAAAAATAGCTTGAAACAAGTCACAACTGAGCCGTGTTTAGTTCATGAATGAATGTGCGTTTTTAAACAAATCTAGTGAGTCAATGATTCAGTTTCCATTCATAAAGAATCACTTGCTTTATTCCTTAATGAATCAGCCGTTCGAACGAATCAAATGAATGAATAATTCAGTAATTAAAATCAGTGACTTGCCGCCACCTACTGGCAGATTTAATTTGATTTTGAAGTATCTTTTCAGTTATTTAAATCATTTCATGTTTTTATATTCAAAATGTAAATTTAAAACAATCTCAACATGAATTTATGAATTTGATTGCACTCATGCCACCTCTGAGCCTCATTAAACATAAAAATACACCTACAAGACACTTTTGTGTTCTTCTGTGCCTCCTCTGTAGTACTAGTTCATTTTGTTAATACTGATTTCATTTAAACATCTACTTCTTCTTATTCTGTTGTTTTAATTGGAAAATTTAAAAAGCTTATTAAAAATTATTTATTTATTTATTATTATTTTATTTATTTATTTATTTTAAAAGATGACATTCTTTTAATAAAGTTTGAAAAATGCCATTACAAAGGTAAAAACAAAATTCCCCCGTAAATCACTTTGAGTCAAATATCATCTCATAATGGGAAAGTGATTTTTTTTTACTTATTATTGATTAGAAGGTGCTCCTGTAATTTTGACTGTGCTCCTGAATTTTTTGTATAAAGATGTATTTTAGTTATAAGTAAAGTTATGAGTAAAAAATATAAGTAAAAAACAAACAAATTATATTAGCATTCAATATAAACTAATATTTATTTAAAGTGAAAAAATTGCATTATTTTACTATCACTGAGATCGTATTATAATTTTTATTTTAATTTTATTTTTTAGTCAAGTTTTAGCAATTTTGTTGTGCATTTTGTCATTTTTATTAGTTATTTTTTCAGATGTTTGCTTTTTTAAAAATTTAAATGTATTATTTTAGTTAATGTTAAACTAAATAAAAATAGAAAGGTTGTTTAATAATAAAATAAAATTAATAAAATATGATTCATAAAATAAGTTTTTTTAATATTTGATTTTATCTCAGTTGTCATTTACTTTTAGGTTTTGAAAATGTAAGTATTGAGCATGTTTTGTGTGCTTGACGTTACTTTAAATTATAAGTTGCAGGACATTTCAGATGTAACTTATATTCCAGAAAATGTGATGACTAGAAACCTTGGTTCTAAATCCATGGTGTTGTTATTTTGAGGGATGTTTTTATTTTTTGTCAAAATTCTTGTAGGAAGTCAATGAGTCAGAGTACCTCAGCCGGCGTTCACACGTTTTGCGACAAGCGGAAGTCGATACCGGACGGCGCTGGACAGTACTATGTCGCAGGTTTGTCATCACCATCACTGTGTTACTCATGCATGAGCTTCTGTATTGGGAAAAACACATTTTACACAAATTTCTCTGCGTTTGTAGGTCATTTACCAGTAAAGCTTCCTGACTATAATAACAGATT
Source organism: Labeo rohita (assembly GCF_022985175.1). Classification (NCBI taxonomy): domain Eukaryota; kingdom Metazoa; phylum Chordata; class Actinopteri; order Cypriniformes; family Cyprinidae; genus Labeo; species Labeo rohita. Next base: position 788,613 of record NC_066884.1, read on the forward strand.
ACGAGTTCTGGTGGCCACCTACGTTACTTTCAGTCCTGACGGCACTGAACTGCTGGTAAACATGGGTGGAGAACAGGTAAACGAGAAACGCTTGCTGCTGAGTTACTGACTCTCCACTGATAATATGCAACACTGAAAATGTTTGATGCACACAATGCTGCTTCCTGTTTGCAGGTGTATTTATTTGATTTGACGTTCAAACAAAGGCCGTACACCTTTCTGCTGCCCAAAAAATGCCACACGTCATCGGGTAAGAAGTGAATGCTCTCGTAGAAGCCAGTATTATTATTATTATTATTATAAATAATCAGTCAAATTACTGTATTTTGGATTATAAAAATATGTCATAAATGTAAATATACAGAGTTCGTACAGATACATGTAAAATGAAATTCCAGGACTTTAAGCACTACTTTTTTGATTTTCAAGGACTTCAAACAGAGATCTTCTCTTTCAAATTCAAAAAAAATAAAAAATACTAATAAAACAAAATGGCAAAAAATAAAGTGAAGCACATGTAAAGTATTACTACTAAAGTACACTACACTGTTACTATTTTCTTAAGAGATCTGTATTTGTGGATATTTATTTTTTCTTTGTTTTGTTTTTAAAACTATATTTCCTTAAATGTTTGATGTTTTCTGCTGTTTAAGAAAAAAATCTGAAAAAAAAAAAAAAAAGATTCACAAAACCACTCTGAAATCCTGATCTGAAACAAATGTCCCGAGCAGAGTCAAATGATTCATGAACGCACCGAAGTCCTGATCTGAATCAAATGATTTGCGATTCACACTCCTATCTAAAGCAAAAGATTCAAGAACCTGCTCCAAGGTTCTAATCTGAATCAAATGATTCGTGATCCACGCTCTGAAGTCCCAATCTAAATAATGATTCACAAACCATCATTTCAGATAAAGATTCGGAGCGGCAGATTACGAATTATGTCACTTAGATTGGGACTTCGTGTATTGTGAATCATTTGACTTTAGATCAGGGGACTTCAACTCGCGTATCATGAATCATTTGATTTGAATCATTCAATTTGCGAAATGACGAGCGCATTCCGCTCTGAATCAAGTGATTCACGATATGCAATTTGAAGTTCCGATCTGAAGCAAATGATTCACGATTCGACTGGAGCTCTTCGAAACTGAATCATTTTGTGACGCATTGGTTTAACTGATTCGGAGTATCAAAAAGCTCGGTTTCATGTATATCACTATACACAGGTGCTTTTTAAAATCACTACAATTCGAAAACGAATAGCTCTTTTAATTTGATCTGTTTGTGCTAGTGAATCACTTAAACTGAATGACCGAAGTTACAAGTTTGAATCAATAGGAGCGGTTCCAGCATAAATGACTCACTCCATTGATTCGGTTCATCTGTTCCTCTGTTCGCGTCTTCAGTCATGTTTACACGACACTGTCAGTTCTACTACTGGCTTAGCTCGATTGTTTTATACCATTAACTGATAAAAAAAAAAAAAAAAAAAAAAAAAAAAAAAAAAAAAAAAAGTATTATGTTTCTTGAATTGTGTGAATTATCCAAGTAGATTCAACAATTTGCAGTGGAAGGTTATCATACTTAACTGAAACTAAAATGTAAACTAAAATTAAAATAATAATAAAACATTTTCATTATTTGACAAATAAAATAAACCTTAACTGAAATAAAATAACATATAAAAACCTTTTATAAACTAGCTGCCAAGGCAGAATTTCTCATTTTCTTTGATTAAACTGAAGTAAAAATGTATATAAAAATATATATTGATATTATTAAAAAAAAAACTACTAAATACACACCAACTTAATAAAACTTTAACTTAAATCAAGTTAACTTTAATTAAAATGAAAACAGAAAATATATTTTAAAAAAATTAATAAACTATAAAAGTATCTCAGTGATACTAAATAACACTGCAGTGATAATACAGATGATCAGTGTACTGATTCATTGAATCAGAATTTGATTTACAGAAATGTATCAAACTTACGAACTCTAAAACGTTTTTGTACTTCAGTTTAAATGAAACACTATAAAACATTGAATCTCAAGCTAAAAAAAATACTGAGACCAAAAAAAAAAAAAAAAAGTCAAACAAGGTCTTTGCACACTGAGTCTGAAATTTTTGCAGGTTAAAAATAAATACGACCTCACGTTGTGTCAGTCACGTTTGTATGGAAGCTGTTTCCACCACTAAATATTTTTTTAAAAAAAAAAAAAACGTTATTGCGACTTCTCACAATTCTGACTTTTTTTCTCAGAATTATGAGTTTAAATCTCAATAAATAAAGCTGCAATTGCGTGATATGAACTCGCAGTTGCGAGTTATAAAGTCAAAATTCCAGGATATAAACTCGCAATTCTGAGAAATGAAGTCAGAATATAGTCTGCATCTCGCAATTCTGACTTTATTTCTCGCAGTAGTGAGTTTATATCCCGCAAATGTGACTTTATGACTCACAATTGTATGTTTATATCTCACAGTTTTGAGAAAAAAAGTCTGAATTGCGAGATAAAAAGTAGTTTTTTTATTTTCTATTGGCGATAGAAATTCAGACCAGGTTCGATTTTCTGCGTTTTCCCATAGCGAGCATTTTGATAGGAAAGGATGACGAATTCCAAAAAAAAAAAAAAAAACGCATTTCAGACTTCGAAAATTTCTGGCTCAGTGTGCAATGACCTTAATCATCCACTCTTAATTCGTTTTTGTTCATGGCAGAGGTACAGAACGGGAAGACGACCAACGGCGTGTCCAACGGGATTCATCTTCCCGCCAGCCGCCTCAAACTGGCGAAGGTTTCCAGGTAGGATTGATTTATGTGTGTAATGCCGACCCCATCATCGATTCCGTCACGGTCACGTTTATATGATGTCATGTCCTGTTCGGCCTAGCCTTGAGGTCATTGTCTGTATTTGCGTCTCCAGTGGCTCTAGTGATCTTCCTCCTCATCTGGAGCGGATCAAGCAGCAGGCTAACGACGCGTTCGCACGACAGCAGTGGACTCAAGCCATTCAGCTCTACAGTCTGGGCATCCACGAGGCCGGACACAACGCAATGCTGTACGGAAACCGCGCCGCGGCGTACATGAAGAGAAAGTGGTACGATAAGAAATTGACCCATGCGTAAAAAATCAAAAATCAATAGCTTACTATTGCTCAGTGTTTTAATCCATGGTTTTCTCAGGGACGGTGATCACTACGACGCCCTGCGGGACTGTCTGAAGGCCTTGTCTCTGAACCCGGGTCATCTGAAGGCGCATTTCCGTTTAGCGCGCTGCCTGTTTGAGCTCAAGTACGTGGCCGAGGCTCTGGAGTGTCTAGATGACTTCAAGGGCAAGTTTCCGGAGCAGGCGCACAGCAGCGCGTGCGACGCGCTCGACAAAGACATCAAGGCGGCCCTCTTCTCCAAAACTACAGACTCCTGTAGGTTCAGTCTTAGGTCATGGATGTTGTTTGTGTGTGCATTTTAATAATCAGGACTCTCTGTATATTTTTCACACATCCAGCTGATGACAAGAAGGGGAACAACTCCATCCGCTTCCACAATTTCAGCCGGAAGGAGTCCATCCCGGAGGACGAGATCGTTATGAGAGAGCGAAGCTTCGATTACAAGCATCGCTACTGTGGCCACTGCAACACCACCACTGATATTAAAGAAGCCAACTTCTTTGGAAGGTCAGTTTACTGACACTTTATTTATCATGTGTTAATAATACTGTGATTCTGAGATATTTTAAAATATATCTTTAAAAACATTTTGCATATACTTGTCAAAATGCTTCTTTGGTTCAAAATTTTGATAAAAATGGCACTAGGTCATGGCTTCAACTCCCAGAGAATGCATGAATGATAAAAGGTTCCATGCACTGAAAGTTGCTTTGGATAAAAGCATTTGCCAAATAAATTAGAGAGTAAATTTGCCAATTTTCAACCAGATTAATATTGTTAGTGCTGGTGGTGTATGTAAAGCAGAGTTCGTATAAGGTGCTTAAAAGGCTTGAAGTACGAAACAAGTACGAAACATTATACTTTTTTCATTTATCTCAGTTAATGTCATAAAACTAGTGAGCTAAGCCAGTAGTAGTACTGACAGTGTTGTGTAAACATGACTGAAGACACGAAAAGCAGAATGGATGAAACAAATCAACTGAGTCATTTACACTGGATCTGCTCTGATTGATTCAAACTCACAACTTCGATCATTCAGTTCAAGCGATTCACTAGCAATCGGGAATTTAAATCATGTCTCGCAAATCATTTGATTCAAATCGGAACGGTTTTATGAATCATTTTACAAATTGAATGATTAAAATCAAATGATTCGTGATACTCGATTTGAAGTCCCGATCTAAATCAAATAATTTGCGATACTCAAAGTTCCGATCTATGTCAAATGATCCATGATCTGTGCTCTGAGTCCTGACCTGAAATGATGGTTTGCGAATCATTATTCAGATTGGGACTTCGAAGCGCAGATCGCGAATCATTTTAATCAGATCGGAACTTCAAAGCGTGGATTGCAAATTCTTCATTGATTCAGATCAGAGCTTCGACTCATTTAATTCAGATTGGGACTTCGGAGCGCAAGTCATTTGATTAATTTGATTCAGATCAAGTCATTTGATTAATTTGATTCAGATCGATTGGAACTCGGATCATGAATCATATGATTTAAATTGAATCATTTGATTCAGATCGGGATTCACATCGGAACTTCAGAGCACAAATCATTTGATTTTAATTCAGAAGGTGAATCATTTGATTCAGATTGGAACCTCGGATCATGAATCATATGATTCAAATTGGGACTTCAGATCATTTGATTCAGACCAGAACTTTGGATCGCTTGTGATTTGATTCACATCGGAACTTCAGAGCACAAATCATTTGATTCATTTAATTCAGATCGGAACTTCGGAAGGTGAATCATTTGATTCAGATCAGAACTTCATAGCGAGGATCGCGAATTAGTTGATTCAAAACAGGACTTTGAGCCCTGTAAATTAAATATGTATATGTGAAATATTTTATATGTCTTGCGTGTTTGTAAAGAGGCTGTATGTATGAGACAGCAGCGCTCGACTCATTCAGTTGTCTCTCTACAGTAAAGGTCAGTACATTGTGAGCGGTTCAGACGACGGCTCGTTTTTCATCTGGGAGAAAGAGACGACGAACCTGGTGCGGATCTTACAAGGAGACGAGTCTATAGTGAACTGCCTGCAGCCGCATCCCAGCTACTGCTTCCTGGCCACCAGCGGCATCGACCCCGTGGTGCGGCTCTGGAACCCCAGACCGGAGGTACGACCTGATTCACTGACTCATGATTCTTTGGTTTTCTTTTCAGTCTTTCATTCAGTTTGATTTGATGCACTGAACTATGGCTGATCATTTTGATAATCTCAGGCTGAAATGTAGATGAGTTTGTTAGAATGTGTCATTCCATCACTTGCTCACCAATGGATCCTCTGCAGTGAATGGGTGCCGTCAGAATAAGAGTCCAAACAGCTGATAAAAACATCAGAATAATCCACAAGTAATCCACACCACTCCAGTCCATCAGTTCACATCTTGAGAAGACAAAAGCTCAAACAAATCCATCATTAAGATACATTGAGTCTGTAATCCATAATAACACTTCCTCCAGTGAAAAAGTGGTCTGGTCTGAATCAGGAGCGAAATCTGCACAGATCAAGCACCGTTTACAAGCCAAAACAGCTCTAAACAAATATGTGGCTGAATTTTGATGTGAAAGACAATAGGAGATGGACTTTTTTCACTAGAGGAAGCGCTATTTTGGATTACGGAGTCATATTTTAGTTAAAAATAACTTAATTGATTTGGTTCATCTGTTCCTCTTTTCGAGTGAGTCATTTACACTGCAACCGCTCTGATTGATTCAAACTTTTGTCTTCGATTCATTTTAAGTAATTCACTAGCAAAAGCCCGATTCAATTAAAAGAGCTATTCATTGTCGAGTTTCGAATGATTTTAACTCGTGTAGTGATGGGTGAAACGAAGCTTTTCGAAACTTTTTATCAGTTAAACCATTGCGTTGCAAAATGATTCACTGTTTTTGAAGCGCTCCAACTGGATTGCGTCTCGCGAATCATTTGATTCAGAGCGGAACGGTTTGTGAATCATTTCGCAGTTTGATTCAAATTAAATGATTCGTGATACGCAATTTGAAAGCCCGATCTAAGTAAAATGAGTCGTGATCTGAAATGGTGGTTCGGGAATCATTGTTCAGATCGACATTTCAGAGTGTGGATTGTGAAACATTTCATTTACATCGGGACTTTGGAGCAGGTTTGTGAATCTTCTTATTCAGATCGGGACTTCGGTTCGGAGCGTGTATGGTGAATTATTTGTTTCAGATTGGGACTTCAAATCAAATGAATCACAAAACGCGATTTAAACTCCCAATCTAAATAAAATGACTCGTGATCCACGCTCTGAGTCCTGATCTGAAATGGTGGTTCGTGAATCATTATTCAGATCAGGATTTCGATCATTTGATTTTCATTTTAAGTGATTAACTCGCAAAAGGCAGATTCAATTAAAAGAGCCATTCATTGTTGAATTTCCAATTATTTAAAAAAAAAGCACGTAGTGATGGGTGAAACAAAGCTTTTCGAAACTCAGAATCATTTAAACCATCAGGTTGAAGCACTCCAATTGGATCGTGTATCGCAAATCATATGATTCAGAGCGGAACAGTTCGTGAATCATTTCACGATTTGAATGATTCAAATGAAATGATTCGACAAAAAGCTGAAATAAATCCATCGAGACGTTTTAACTAAAATATATTGAGTCTGTAATTCATAATAACGCTTCCTCCAGTGAAAAAGTGGTCTGGTCTGAATCAGGAGAGAAATCTGCACAGATTAAGCACCGTTTACAAGCCAAAACAGCTCTAAACAAATATGTGGCTGGATTTTAATGTGAGACACAACAGGAAATAGACTTTTTCACTGGAGGAAGCGCTGGGATGTTTTTATCAGCTGTTTGGACTGTTATTCTGACGGCACCCATTCACTACAGAGGACTGAATTGGAATTTTTTGGGTGAACTGTTCCTTTAAAAGGATGTCTCTTGAGATAAACATAACTTAAAAAGCACATAGTGATGGGTGAAATGAAGCTTTTTGAAATCTGAAGCTTTTTGAACCATTGCGTCGCAAAATGATTCACTGTTTCAAAGCGCTCCAATTGAATCGTGTATCGCGAATCATTTGATTCAGATCAGAACGGGTTCGTGAATCATTTTGTGATTTGAATGATTCAAATCAAATGATTTGTGATATGCGATTTGAAGTCCCGATCTAAATCAGTTCACATCTTGAGAAGACAAAAGCTGAAACAAATCCATCAAGACATTTTTAACTAAAATATATACACATTCATAACATTTCCTCCAGTGAAAAAGTGGTCTGGTCTGAATCAGGAGAGAAATCTGCACAGATTAAGCACCGTTTACAAGCCAAAACAGCTCTAAACAAATATGTGGCTGGATTTTAATGTGAGACACAACAGGAAATGGACTTTTTCACTGGAGGAAGCGCTGGGATGTTTTTATCAGCTGTTAAACATTACATTAATTTATCAGCTGAATTTAAATTTTTGGGGTAAACCGTTCCTTTTCGAAGCTTTTCAAATTTGAAGCTTTTTGAATCAGTTGAACCATTGCATCGCAAAATGATTCAAAGCGCTCCAATCAAATTGTGTATCGCGAATCATTTGATTTAGATCAGAACGGGTTTGTGAATCATTTTGTGATTTGAATGATTCAAATCAAATGATTTGCGATACGCAATTTGAAGTCCCGATCTAAATCAGTTCACATCTTGAGAAGACAAAAGCTGAAACAAATCCATCATTTAGACGTTTTTAACTCAAATACATACGAGTCCGTAATTCATAACACTTCCTCCAGTGAAAAAGTGGTCTTGTCTGAATCAGGAGAGAAATCTGCACAGATTTTGATGTGAGAGACAACAGGAGATGGACTTTTTCATCGGAGGAAGTGTTGGCATGTTTTTATCAGCTGGTTGGACTGTCATTCTGACGGCACCCATTCACTACAAAGGACTGAATTTGAATTTTTTGGGTGAACTGTTCCTTTAAAAGGATGTCTCTTGCAGTAAACATAACTTGTGTTCTCTTCTGTCCGTTCTGCGTAACCGATCGTCAGTCGGAGAACGAGAACTGTCGGGTGGTGGAGGACATGGAGGGCGCGGCTCAAGCCAACCAGAGGCGCATGAATGCGGATCCGCTGGAGGTGATGCTGCTGAACATGGGCTACCGCATCACGGGTCTGAGCAGCAGAGGCGCCGAGGGCTCGGATGACGAGGAGAGCTCGGATAGCCACGTTCAGTGCCGCTCCAGCTAGAACGCCGCGGTCTTCTATCTCCACGTCCCACCTTCGACAAGAGGGCGAAGCACCTTAGATATTTACTTTGCAATTTCAGTTCTACGACACCGAGTGAAAGAATGCCGCCGCTCCGCACTATGCAGATGGAACTTTCCTCCGTGAGTTTCCCCTCGCACAATCCAAGAAGTCAAAGCTCTTTCAGATCAATATCCGCAACACATTTTGACAGGAGCGTCGGCGTACCGTCAGGTTAAAGTTCGTTTCCAAAGTCGCACCGCGCTTGCGTCTTTCTACTGCGGGCTTGCTATCGGATGCGATTTTGTCTCATTTAGTTTTTTCAGAATGAACTTGATATTTGAGCGTCAGAGTGTTATTGTTCATAAAAAAAAAAAAATAAAGTTTATAGGTCTGCAGCACTTTCTTTTGGAAAATATTCTGGATAAATAAACAGTGTTTATGTTCGACCCAGACTTGCATTGAGATGTTCATCGAGTCGGGTTTGCTGAGACTGAAAATGTTTGATGTTGATGTTGATGGTGATGATGGAGGGATTTGTTATTATTTTTTTACCTTTTTCTTCATCGGCACGAGCAGGACGTCTGACCGTTGGCCTTTTATCTTCATTCTTGAACCTGAGAAGAAGAATAAAGACAGAGACTTTTTACAGCTTGCATTGAGAAGATGAGATTTAACTGCGGTTAAAAGAAAGCAGAATGGGCTCTATTTTGGGATACGTGTGTTTATGTTTCACTGTGTTCATTTTCTCTTGGGATTTCAGTACAGTTTAGTGCAACATTTAAGAAATAAATGACATTTAAAGTTCTGCAGCAGCTCTGTCGTTGCGAACATGATCATTGGTGGGGTTTTTCAGAGGAGCGCAGTAGAATATATGAATAAAATTAACTTTTATCGTCGACGGCATGGCTTTATAAACACAGTAATAACGATCGATTGCATTACAGACAGTGGAGCTGTTGACACTGGAAGCACCAGACAGACACAACGCACAGCCACTCTATTTTCCCATCTGTCTCAAATAAAATTAATTTATTTACAAACATTATATGTGTGATTATTTGTGTATTTACAGATTTACTTCTTAAAGTCAGTTCATGATGAAGAGTTTCTCAAGGTTTGTGCTGAAAGTACTTGAGTTTGTCTTGGAAAACACTCAAAAATAACAATATTCCTGAAGAGGTTTTTGCATCTATGAAGTTTAATGTTTTTCAATATGCACATATTTTTCACACAATTCAGAAAACATAATATATTTTCCTATTATTTCAGTTAATGTCATTAAACTAGTGAGTTAAACCAGTATCAGTACTGACAGTGTCGTGTAAACACGACTAAAGACGCAAAAAGAGAAACAGATGAACCAAATCAATTGAGTGAGTCATTTACGCTGGAACCGCTCCGATTGATTCTCGTGTCTTTGATTCATTTTAAGCGATTCACTAGCCAGATTAAATTAAAAAAGCCATTCATTGTCGAAACTCTAAATCAGTTAAACCATTGCGTCGCAAAATGATTCACTGTTTCGAAGCGCTCCAATCGGATCGCGCATCGCGAATCATTTGATTTAGATCATAACGGGTTCGTGAATCATTTCGCGATTTGAATTATTCAAATTAAATTATTCGTGATACGCGATTTGAAGTCTTGCCCTGCATCCCAGTGTTCATACTATCCACCCTGTCTGCACTAAATAATATTGAAAATGACTACTATCACATAGAATCTAGGATGGATACAATAAACATTGAATATTAACCGATGATTCGTGATTCGCGCTCCGAGTCTTGACCTGAAATGGTGGTTCGCGAATCATTATTCAGATCGGGATTTCGGAGCGTGGATCCGGACTTCGGGTTCGCGAATCATTTGATTCAGATTGGGACTTCAAATCGCGAATCGTTTGATTTAGATCGGAATGGGTTCGTGAATCATTTCGCGATTTGAATGATTCAAATGATTCGCGATACGCAATTTGAAGTCCTGATCTAAGTTAAATTATTCGTGATCCGCGCTCCGAATCCTGATCTGAAATGATGGTTCGCGAATCATTAATCGGATCCTGATTTTGAAGCGTGGATCGCGAATCATTTCATTTAGATCGTAACTTTGGAGCAGGTTCGCGAATCTTTTGGTTCAGATCCGGACTTCGGGTTCGCGAGTCATTTGATTCGTTTTGCAACTTTGGAGCGCGTATGGCGAATCAGTTGTTTCAGACTGGGACTTCGAATCACGAATCATTTCATTTTGATCGGAACGCGTTCGTGAATCATTTTGCGATTTGAATGATTCAAATCAAATGATTCGCGATACGCGATTTGAAGTCCCGATCTAAGTTAAATGATTCGTGATCCGTGCTCCGAGTCCTGATCTGAAACGGTGGTTCGCGAATCATTATTCGGATCGGGGATAACGAAACATTTAATTTAGATCGGAACTTTGGAGCAGGTTCGCGAATCTTTTCATTCAGATCATGACTTTAATGCGGGTTTGCGAATCATTTGATTCAGTTTGTGACTTCGGAGCGCATATAGCGAATTATTTGTTTCAAATGAGGATTTCAGAGCGGTTTCAGGATTTTGTTGTTGTTGTTGTTGTTTTTCTTTTTTTTTTTATAAACAAGAGAAATCGTCAAACCATTAAGGCAGTAGAGTTACAAAAATAAAACAAAGAAAAAAGAAATTATACACAAACACAAATCCCTTAAAAAAATTTCCTATAATAAATGTGTAATATACTTAGTAGTAATACTTTGCATACTTCACTTTATTTTTGCCATTTTGTTTTATTAGTATCTTTTTATTTACACATTTATCTTTTTTAGAATTTGAAAGAGAAGACATTGTTTGATTAGTGAAAACTCTGATTGAAGTCCTTAAAAATAAAAATAGAAGTACTTGAAAAGTCCTTGAAAGTTTTGGAATTTTATTTTACAGTAGGCCTGTCTGTACAAACCCTGGTTTCTACAGGCTTCATTAAGGTAAAGTCATTTTTAAGACCAAATAAAGACATTTTCAAGTCATTTTTTATGGTTTTAGTTTTAATTAACCTTAATAACCCTGACGCTAGAATATGGAATTAACTTCTACTGCACCTTCTGATCAAAAAAAGTGCTGTTCTTGTCTTGTTTTCTGGTGCAAATGTTCTTAAATTAAGATGCATTTACTTGAAAATGACATAAATGACATAAAAAGTGTTGTTTTCCAAGAAACTGATCAGAATAAGTTGTTTAAAGCAAGAACAATGGGCTCAGAAAAATCAACTTAACTCAAAGTTTTCATTGCCCAATGACATATTTGTTATTGTTTTAAGCATTAATTCACTATTGTACAGTTTCTTAGAAACCAACTTCAGATGTTCAGTTTGCATCTTAAGTGTTTCTTGATTTAATGATGTTTGGATATTTGTATTGGAAAACAAAACAACAGTACTGAGGAAGATATTTATTTTTTACAGTGCATGCAAGTAATGCCATGACTTCGTGAATTTATGACTTTCTGCTCTAATTTGAGACTTTGAGATGCACAGAAACCCTGTGATGCACCTGTCCTATTTTTGTTTTTAACATATTCATGATAAAACACAAAACAACCCATGCAACCAATGCATTTCTGTTGGAAAGTAGGAACAAATGTTATTTTGATTTTATTCACAATGACACCTTTTTCCCCATTTTACTGCATCTAAAGCACAGCCTGGAGCTCGCAGCTGATTGCATCGTTGAGGATTCCATTCTCGCAGCTGATTGGCTGCTCTGAATTGACGCAAATGAGTTTGCCACTGAATCCCTGAGCGCTACTTTGATGAAGGTGTTACACTCACTTTTCCTGCCCACAATTATTCAAAGTCAATTTTTTTGCTGAATAGTTCGTTTTTTCTCAGTGTGTAATTCATTTGCTACTGTGTTGTGCTACAAACTGACTGGAGGAAACCTGTGTCCTCCAAAGGCCACCTGACCTACATACACTAATGATGAAACTATAGCACACATCTAGGCCAGATGGGCTGCAAGGCCACGGCTGTGTTCACAATAACATATATAGTATGCATACTGTGCATATATGACCTGAATGACCTCCTACATTTGCCATTTTCATTGCAATTTTAACATTTCTATTTGTAATCATTACTTGATCAGATCATCACAATAACTATATTTATTCACAAGACGATTAGTAAACTCCTACACTGTAAAAAATGATAACCTGCAATTGTTACCTTAAAGATCTATATATATATATATATATATATATATATATATATATATATATATATAGAGAGAGAGAGAGAGAGAGAGAGAGAGAGAGAGAGAGAGATATATATATATATATATATATATATAACAAAAACTACTAAAAATGACAAATGCACAACAAAATTACTAACTAATTATAGTAAAATTACACTTCAGTGATGTTAAATAACATTGTTTGATGTGAATGCTATGCAAACTAAAGTTTAAAATGTCTGTCATTGCCTACTGTTTCAGTCACATATTAGGCAGTACACAGAGTATCCTGCACTATGTGGTAAGGTGTAGTAGTGTGTATCATCCCACATTACTGCAGTGCAGCAAATGCCTTTGCTTTAATGGAATGATCTAGAACACATCCCAGCAAAATAAATAAAGTTAAAAATCTGCTGGCATCCTGTCAGAAAAAGGCACCTGTGCTCCAGTTTCTACACTGTGAGTGTAGTACAGTTAACCGAGTCATTAGGGTGATGGAGGAAGCCGTACGGTGACCCAGATGTCACACTACAGTATGAATAAATGCAGAGATCACTTCAACACAAGCCACACCTGCTCTTATGCTGCTGGGATTTAATGCATGAAGCCCTGAGTTTGTTTTTACAGGAATTTTTACATGGGAGGAAATTACAAGACCTGTTTTTAGAACCATAGGATTTTTTCTTTTTTTCACTGGGAATTTATATTGACAGTCAAGTACATATTTACATAGGTCACTTAGACCTTGATGATGATCTGTTCTACTGCTTTTTTGACAAGAACAAAACTGAAATATATTATATTATATTATGTGTGACCCTGGAGCACAAAACCAGTCTTAAGTATCACGGCTATATTTGTAGCAATAGCCAAAAATACATTGTATGGGTCAGAATTATGGATTTTTCTTTTATGCCAAAAATCATTAGGATATTAAGTAAAGATCATGTTCCATGAAGATATTTTGTACATTTCCTACCATAAATATATCAAGACTTAATTTATGATTAGTTACAACTTTAAAGGTGATTTTCTCAATATTTAGATTTTTTTGCACCCTCAGATTCCAGATTTTCAAATAGTTGCATCTCAGCCAAATATCGTCCTATCCTAACAAACCACACATGAGTAGAAAAGCTTATTTACTCAGATGATGTATAAACAGTGTTCCCACACCTTGGTTAACTACAAATTCAAGGACCTTTCAAGGACTTTCCAGGTCCAATACCCTCAAATTCAAAGACTTAATGTGGGGAAACATTTCAAGTGAAAGCAAGGTTACATCGTGTCATCTTGTAAGATACATTGTTACAATTTTAAATGTGTCAGACACAACTATGCAAAAAACTTTGTACTTTTTTTTTGCATTTATTTTTGATCATATGAAAGAAATGTGCGTAACTAACGTAAATAAAGCAAGCTAGTATGCATAGACCATGCAGTGTTGGCAAAATACCACAATAGCGGACCGGAGAGAATCATATGGGATTTTTCCAAAAAAAACACTTTCAAGGACCTGTATCTATGTATGTTTATTTTCAAAAACTTTCCAGGGCCTTGAAATTTTATTTTCAGATTCACAAACTTTCAAGGATTTCAAGGACCCGTGGGAACCCTGTATAAATCTCAGTTTTGAAAAATGGACCCTTATGACTGGTGTTGTGGGTCAGGGTCACATATATGTGATGTTACACTGATTGTCAAAATTTTTTGAATAATTAAGATTATTTAATGTTTTCAAAAAAAACATTCTGCGCACTAAAGGCTGCATTTATTTGATCAAAAATACATAAATTAAGAAATATTATTACAAGTTCAAATATATGTTTTTTATGTGAATATGTGTTAAAATATAATTTATTTCTGTGATGCGCAGCTGAATTTTCAGCATCATTACTCCAGTCTTTAGTGTCACATGATCCTTCAGAAATCATTCTAATATACTGATTTGCTGCTCAACAAACATTTATGATTATTATCAATGTTGAAAACAGTTGTGCTGCTCAATATGTTTGTGTAAACATTTTATTTTTCAGGATTCACATAAATTGAAAAAAAAACAACATTTATTTGTTTGTTTTTAAAAATATTTTAACATAATGGCTTTAATGAGCAACCCTTGCTGAACCCTTGTTGAATAAAAGTACTCATTTATAATCTTTTTTTTTTTAATTGGCATATTAGAATGATTTCTAAAGGATCATGTGACTAAAAACTGGAGTAATGATTCTGAAAATTCAGCTTTGCATCACAGAAATAAATTATATTTCAACAGATATTCATACAGAAAACATCTGTTTTGAGTTGTAATAATATTTCACAATTTTTACTGTATTTTTGATTAAATAAACGCAGCTTTGGTGAGCAGAAGAGACCTCTTTTAAACATTACAGTGGTGGCCCTCCCTCACGCACTCACGCAGGCGCGCACGCAGTCCGGCTCTGGCGTCGCGATGACGTCACCGCGCAGACTGTGATGGCGGATGTTAACGAGATAGACACGATGAAGCACTTCCACGGCGGTTTCGAGAAAATCGACAAAGAAATGTGCCGTTACCCGCACTGCATCGTCTGGACTCCCATTCCGGTTCTGACGTGAGTTGAGTAGCGTCGCGTTATGACGCGCGTAACGCAAACGCATGTGACGACAAACGCGCTCAGCTGTCACTCCGTTCTGTCACAATAACATCCGCTGTTGTGATGCGCTGCACTCAAACACACAAGGCTTAACTGAGCTCATATAATCCTCACACACGTGTATTTGATTAAGGAAACATACTGGAAAACTTGCTGTAAACACAGATCACTGTTTGTCATGTTGTTGTTGTTGTTGTTGTTTTGTTTGTGGTTTCCTGCCCTTCATTGGTCACATGGGCATCTGCACATCCACCGGTGTGATCAGGGATTTTGCAGGGCCTTATTTCGTATCAGTAAGTTTATATTCTAATTAAAATGGTCAGTGTTTTATCATGACTGCACTGGTGAACTACTATAATTGTCATTTTCCACAGGAGGACAACATGGCGTTTGGAAAACCGACAAAGTGAGTTTAAAACTAGTGTGACAGACGCCGTCTGCACGTGTGAGACTGAATACTTTAGAAATAACGTTTGATTCAATGGCTGTGATTTCAGGTACTGGAGGCTGGATAAGAATAAAGTGTACGGCGGCGGAGCGAACGCCTGGGATTTGGCCGTTCATGAGGCGTCTGAGGAGTACAAAACCAGAATGGTCAGATCTCCACTGTAGTATGCGCTTGTAGGATGAGCGTATGTCCTCTTTTTTATCAGATAGGATTATTAAAGTGTCTAAAATGTCCAGGTTTTGGCTCTGTTTTTGCTTAAGGTAATATTTAATCAAAAATACAGTGAAAAGTGTGAAAAAACTGCTGTTTTCTATGTGAATATGTGTTAAACTGTAATTTATTTCTGTGATGCGCAGCTGAATTTTCAGCATCATTACTCCAGTCTTCAGTGTCACATGATCCTTCAGAAATCATTCTAATATGCTGATTTAAAAAAAAAAAGATTATTTTTAATTAACAAGGGTGCATTAAATTGCTCAAAGGTGGCATTTTTAAAAAGATTTTTAAAAACAAATAAACGTTGTCCTTTTGAACTTTCAATTCATGTGAATCCTGAAAAATAAAATGCATTAGTTTCCACAACTGTCCCACAACTCTTCATACATTTCATATACATGTATTTGCATCACTTTGACGGTTCTTTGATGATCCCGCCTTCCCACGTGCCACGATTGGTCGATTATGCACAATGCCTGCGTGCTATTGGTCAAACTACTGTTCAGTCATTACCTTAAGCAAAAACAAAAACAGAGCCAAAACCTGGACATTTTAGACACTTTAATAATCCTATCGTGGCATGTGAGAAGGCGGGATCGTCAGAGAACCGTCACAGTGATGCACATACACATCTATGAAACGTATGAAGACTGTAGAGAGAAATATAGGAAAACAAAGCCAAAACCTGGACATTTTAGACAAATCCTGCCTAGGACGTCTGGGGAAAAAAAAGTGGACATACTGTATGATCATCCAATGTGCTAGAGTTATGTAGAAATAATTTTACACAACTAATTTTTTTTGTATTTTTTAATTTATTTTATTATTATTATTATTATTTTATACATACATATATATATATATATATATATATATATATATATATTTTTTTTTGCACATTATATTCACTGGCAATCAGGGTTTGAAATGAATGAGGGCTTGTGTCAAAAATGCCATTAAAATGAACAAAAATGCCTTGTAAATTGGAGACAAAAGGGCAAAAAAGTCCCTGCACAACTAAATGCATTACGACTGTCATGATTAAAATGAAATGTGAAAATTAATGAAAAGTGTCATTTCACGAAATTACATTTACATTCAGATTGCTTGTATGCCCTGTTTTGTGCAGCGCTGAGCCTTATAGCCAATCAAACGCGTTTCTGTTGAACTTAGGAATGCACTGGCCAATCAGAGGCGCTTGGTCAGATTAGTCAGCGCTGAACATGCCGGAGCTGTTGTTGATAAAAGATAATTTTTTTTTTATAACAGGAGTTTTCACATAACTTGTTGCACAAATAAATAATAAATGATAAAGAGCAATAATCTACAGTAATGACTTTTGTCATAAGATTGCAGCTGTGTGCGCTCATGTATAATTTAGATATAATTTAGTCTTATTGTTATTGACAACAGTTTAAAATATTGATTAAAGCCATTTTAAGCCATTTTGCTCAAATTCAAGAATGTTTAGATATTTATACTGGAAAACAACAGTTTTGCAGTGTAGCAGATATTTGTTTTTTGTTTTGTTTTGTTACTTTTTAGATATAAGAATCTTTAGACATTTGAAAATGAAACAATTAAAACATTTAATGTAGTTTTCTATATTGATATAAATAATAATTACAAGATAAAAAGCAATAATCTACAGTAATAGTGGTCATAATATTGCAGCACTGTGAGCTCCTGTTTTAACACGTATAATGTAGAGACAATTTGAAACAGTCGATTGTTATTGACAACAGCTTAAAATATTGATTAAAATAATTGGGTAAATTCACTTACTTGACATTTAAGGCAACATAGTATGAATATAATAAGGCGATTATAAAAACTGCCCTCACAAATGTAAAAAATGCCAATTCTAGGGGACAAATATTGTCTCTTAATGGAAAAGTTCATTTCTGACCCTGCTTGCAATTATAACTTTTTTTATTATAATTTTGATACTTTTTTTTTATTATTATTTATTTATAAAGGCTTAAATCTGACTTTTGTCTATTAAAAAGTTTATTAAAATTAATTTTCTTTGTCCAATTAATCTATACATTTATTTATGTGTTCTGTTTTCACCCAAAAATTAAAACTGTGTCATCATTTACTCATCCTTAAGTTGTTTCAGACCTGTAAGAGTTTCTTTCCTATGTTAAAAACAAAAAGAAGATATTTGGAAGAATATTGGTAACCAAACAGTTGACGGTAGCCATTGAGTTCAATAGTATTTTTTTCCATACTATGGAAGTCAATGGCTACCAGCAACTGTTTGGTTACCAGCATTCTTCAAAATATCTTTTTTTGTTCTCAACGGAAGAAACAAACTCTTACAGGCTTGGAACAGCTTGAGGATGAGTAAGTGATGACACAATTTTATTTTTTGGGTGAACGGTCCCTTTAACTCTATTAGCGTTCACACCGATGCACAGTGGCGTTCTGTTTGTTGTAACTGCACTGCAGTTTTGCCGCTTTAAATGCTGATGCTCTTTAAAACAGGATGGATTCTGATTGGCTGTCATCAGCTGGGAAAAAATTGTTACAGTGATTGAAACTGTATCATTCCTCTCATCCCTCTTTTGATACATTTGGAATGTCGCCATAGTTACTGTGCAAAAATGTAACATTGTAGCATATTTTGCACATTTGTATGTGACGCTGCTCTCCTGTTGTGTTTGCAGCACAATCTGTGTTGTGATAACTGTCACTCTCACGTGGCCATGGCTCTGAACCTCATGCGCTACGACAACAGCTCCTCCTGGAACATGGTCAACCTCTGCTTACTGTCCTTCATACACAGCAAACACGTCAGGTGAGCTCATCAGATGTATCAGACTCTTTCTGCAGTGCATACAACATTTAATGCTTGACTTTATGAATCCAAGACTTTCTGCTCTGATTTATAATCCACATTCCCTTGCATCTGCTCAGTGCATTGTGGGATTGCCTTCTCTGTGAAGGATACGTGCAACACAGCCTTAGCATTTAGAAGTCAGCGTGTCCTTACCTTTGACTGAATGATTTATCGCAGCGGCTGCCGTGTTTCCCCTTTATATGTCAGTGTTCTTCCGCTGGGGCTCTCGGCGCTGCGCTGTAAAGGACAGCGGGACACGCGCAGTCAGGGTTTCTGGGGAGAGAGAGATGAATTGTGGGTTTCTGTGTAAGATCATCCTCAAGCTTCAGTATTTTAAAGCAGTAGGCTTTTTTTGCATCCTCATGTCATTTAAAAACATGTGACGCTCTGACATTCTGCCTTAGCGAGGTTCTTGCGAGTCCTAAAAATCTTAATTTGCCCTTCAACAAATTAAGCTCTTGAATTCAGAAAGTTGCATTGCATTAAATGTTGCATGCACTGCAGAAAAATGAATATCTTTTGTTTTCCAGCTTCTCTAAACATCCTGAAATCAAGATACATTTACTGGAGATGGAAAAAATGACTGAAAATATTAAGTATTATTATAAAAATATTATTAAAAAAAGAAAAAAAATCCACCAATGCCACCAACACAAAAATACTAAGTAAGAAAACCTTTTTTATTTTTTGCAGTTACTTTTTAGATGTAAGAATCTCGGGCATTCTGCCTTAGTGAGGTCCTAAAAATCTTAATTTGCCCTTCTTTAAATGTTGCATGCACCGCAGAAAAATAAATATCTTTTGTTTTCCAAGACAAAGAGCCTATCTAAATATCCTGAAATTAAGATATGTTTACTGGAGATGCAAAAAATGAAAAAATATTAATGAAAAAATGAAAAATATTAAGTGGCGTTTTTTTTTTTTTTTCAAAAGAATTTTTTACTTAAACAAGGAAAAAAACCATCCACCAATGGGATAAGAAAAATCCACTTTTCCTTTCGAATTTAGATAAAAATAACAACATGTTAATAAATCTTTCTGAAAAAAGGCTTAATATTTTAAGTCATTTTGCTTCTTAATTAAATGCAACTTGAGTCAAAAATGTTTAGATATTCATACTGGAAAACAACACAGAAATACTAAGTAAGAAAATCTTTCTATTTTCTGCTGTGTAGCAGATTTTTGTTGAACTAAATGTTGCATGCACTGCAGAAAAATGAATATCTTTTTGTTTTCAAGTACAAATAGCTTCTCTAAACATCCTGAAATCAAGATACATTTACTGGAGATGCAAAAAAAAAAAAAATTAAATATTAAGTCTTATTTAAAAAAAAAAAAAGTTTTTTTTTTTTGTTTAAAACAAGAAAAAAAATCCACCAATGCAGTAAGAAAAATATGCATGTTTTCCTTTTGAATTAAGATAATTTTTCTGGCCCCATTGAAAGATATTTATTTCTCGTTGTAAGCAAAAACTAGCAAAATGTTGATAAATCTTTCCGAAAAAAGGCTTAATATTTTAAGTCATTTTGCTTCTTAATCAAATGCAACTTGAATCAAAAATGTTTAGATACTCATACTGGAAAACAACACAAAAATACTACGTAAGAAAATCATTTTTTTTATTTTTTGTAGTGTAGCAGTTTTTTAGTTTAGCTTTTTTTTTTTTTTTTTTTTTTTTTTTTTTTTTTTTTTAAATGTAAGAATCACAGACATTCTGCCTTCCTGTGGGTCCTAAAAATCTTAATTTTAATTAAGGTCTTGAATTCAGAAAGTTGCCTTGTATTAAATGTTGCATGCACTGCAGAAAAATGAATATATTTTGTTTTCCAGTACAGATAGCTTATCTAAACATCCTGAAATTAAGATTCATTTACTAGAGATGCAAAAAATGAATTCAAATATTAAGCATTTAACAAAAACAAAACAGAATTGCAAGATGTAAAGTCAGAATTCTTAAAAGAAAAGTCAGAATTGCAATAAAATTCCAAAAATCAGAGTTTATATCTCAAAATATTATTCACAATATTTTTCACAATGTTTTTTTTGTTCACCAGAATTTTTCTGAAATGTCAGAATCGTGAGATGAAAAAGTTACAATGTGTCAAGAATGTTTAGATATTTATACTGAAAAACAACACACTTTTTTTTTTCCAGTGTAGCAGATATTTGTTGTTTTTGACTTGTTAGATGTAGGAATCCTTAGACATTTGCACTGAAAAACAAGATAAAAAAACACAGAGGAAGAACATGAGTTTTTTGCAGTGTGATCAGGAGGTACAATAAATGTCATTTTCATATTGTAATATTTGGAAGCAGAGCTATTCAAGCCACAGGCCACAAAAAGGTTTTAAAAAGTAATGGAGATTGGTAGGAAGTTCTATTTTCAATCTTTGAAATACTTGCTGTTTTAAAGGTCTTAAATTTACCATCATGAAACCTTAAGAAACCCTGCTTAGAAATGGGTTTGGACGGACATAAAGCAGAGTAAACGGTGACACAATTGACATTTTTGTTCATGTGCTTCTCTAAAAGGCTCATGTTTTTATGGACGTGCTGCTCAATCGTGCTTTATCTCTGTCCTGCAGCTTTGTGGGGTTCCTGAAGACCTGGCTGCCTTTCCTGATGATTTGTGGGGTCGTCGTCACCATCGCCCTTGCCGTCAACCTGCGATGACTGAGGCTGGATGAGGATCTCATCAAACACTGAGAGAGATGCCGTTTACACCTCAGGATCACCACGAGCCGCGGCTCCAGTCGCACCGCTGAAGCTGAACTGATACCCAGACCTCTTTTTTGCATCGAGACACACGCAGACTATCAGTACCATGGTAAACAAGTCGATTACAGGGACTTTTTCCATTACTGCTTACATAAGCTTTCGCATTTGATATATTTCTACTTTAATCATATCACATACGTGGATGGGGCTCAACGAAACATGGTAGCAATTTCCTGTCAAAATGATGCGGATGAAGATGGAAGCGTCGTTTTGTTAAGGCTTTTTTCCTAGAACTGTTTGCATCTAAGTCAATTCTCATCAGTTGTTTGATTGATCCTGGATGTTGACGGGCGTATACTGTTTTACAGGAATCAGAGTTTGTACATTTGCTTCATTTCAGGTTCATTCCTTATGAATTTTTATGTTTATATCTTCGTTTATATTATATGACCAAATACAGAAGTACATCCATAATGTTTGTCCTCGTTCTTTAAAATGTGTCCTCACTTAAGATGCACAAAATATGATATTGTGAAGAAAGAAAACACACATTTGTGTGGCTGTAATGCTAAAACAACCTTTTCCTCAGAATTCTGACTTTACAGCTTGCAATTCAGTAACAGAATTTTTTTAGAAAAAAAGTAAAGTCACAAGATATAAACTTGCCATTCTGAGAAAAAGTTATAATCTTGATATTTTAAAGAATTTTGCAATTTTTAGAATTCTGACTTTACATCTTGCAATTCTGTTTTGTTTTTGTTTCCACCACAGAATTAGAAATAAAAAAGGTAATTAACTTTTTCATCTCACAATTCTGACATTTCAGTCAAATTTTGGTGAAAAAAAAAAAAAACATGGTGAGAAATAAATTTTAAATAATTGTGAGAAAAAGTTAATATTTTGATATATGAAGTCAGATTTTTGAAATTTTATTGCAATTCTGACTTTCCTTTATAGAATTCTGACTTGATGTCTTGCAATTTGTTTTTGTTTTTTTTGTTTCCCAATGCAGATTAAAAAATAAAAAATGTAATTGTAACTTTTTCATCTCACAATTCTGACATTTCAGAGAAATTCTGGGTGAAAAAACATTGTGAGAAATTAATTTTATATAAAAATTCTGTGAAAATTCGAATTTAGATATGTAAACTCGGAAATTTGAACTTTTTATTCCAAGTTTATATCGTGCAATTCCGATTTTATTCTCAGAATTCTGACTTTCCTTTATAGAATTCTGACTTGCATCTTGCAGTTCTGTTTTTTGTTGCGTTTCTGACATGGAATTAAAAATAAAAAAAGTAATTGTAACTTTTTAATCTCACAATTATGACATTTCAGAGAAATTCTGTTGAATAAAACATTGTGAGAAATAACAACTTTGAAATAACAACTGAGAAACATTGTGACTTTTCGTTTACATTTTGCAATTCTGTTTCTTTTTTGTTTTTGCAACAGAATTAAAAATTAAAAAGGTAACTTTTTTTTTCAGCTCACAATTCTGACATTTCAAAGAAATTCTAGGGGAAAAAAACATTGTGAGAAATAAATTTGATATAAACAATTCTTGAGAAAAAGTTGGAATTTAGAAAACTCAGAATTTTGAGCTTTTTATTGCAATTCTTTAATTGTGCAATTATGACATTTTTTAGAATTCTGAATTTACATCTTGCAATTCTGCTTATTTTTTGATTCCGCCACAGATTAAAAAATAAAAACATTGTGAGAAATCAATTTTATATATAATTTTATATATAAACAATTTTGAAATAAAATCAGAATTTCAAGATATAAACTGTTTTTTTTTCAGAATTCTGATTTTACATCTCACGATTTGTTTTTGTTTTTTCCGCAACAGAATTAAAAATAAAGTTCACTGTGACTTTTTATCTCAGAATTCTGACAGTCTCACATTTTTAAGATAATATCTCACAATTCCAACTTTTCTTCTCTGAAATATAAAAAATTTAAGTTTAAATTTCTGACTTTGTGACAAAAAATTGCAACAAAAAAGTGGTGAAATAAAAGGTCGCAATTACCTTTTTTTAAAGTTTCCATACTTCATGAATGGATTGTTCGGTTCATCTGCATGTGTTTGAATCAAATGTGTTTTGTTAATTTTTAGTGGATATATAAAGTCAGTTCACACAGGTGTAGAGAATCACATTAACTACCAACATCATCCACTAACTAACCACACACACACACACACACACACACACACAATACTAATCTGATCAACTGTTTTAGCTTCTTTCTATCTGTCTAAGTGTTTGTGCATGTTTCTTTACAGCTGTGTATTTGTGAATTTAATGCATGACAAAGGAAAAATCAGTGGTGAAATGTTTCCTAACAGTGCAGTTTACATCTTACCAAAGCAAAATCTGCTGTATAAATAATCCTAATGATGTGAGTACACACTAACCCCGGTCCTGTGAACGGATGGATGTGTTGTGGAGTATATTGAGCTCCACCCCCCCTCTCTAATATCTGTGAGATCAGGAGGTGTTTCTAGGTGAATCTGATTCAGCATGTGCACTTACTCCGAGCGCGGTGCGATCAGATGCTCCGGACCGTGAGCGCGAGCGTGTGGATGATGCCGCCGGCTGTGTCGCTGACGCTCGTCTGCGCGATGCTGTGCGTGTCCGCGTGCGTCGCGTTGTGTCCGCCGCGCTGCGAGTGTTCGGAATCTCAGCGGAAGGTGCGGTGCGTGTCTGCCGCGCTCCTCCGGGTCCCCGCCGCGATCCCGAGCGACACGAGCAGCCTGATCATCACCGGAAACGCGATTCACAGACTCGACCACAGCGCGTTCAGCGAACTGCAGAACGTCACACACCTGAACCTCAGCAACAACGGGTGAGAAAACACACTGTCACTAAACTATAATATCTGTCTACGCAATAACGGGTGAGGGAGGATAGTGTTAGTAAACAACCAGTCTGTCTGTCTATCCATCCATCTGTCTTTTCCAATATCTATTGTCTTTCTATCATCTATCTACCTGTCTGTCTGTCTAGCCATCTATCTGTCTATCTACCTGAATGTCCATCCATCTCTATTTCTGAATATCTGTCTATCCATTTGTCTATCTGTATGTCAATGTCTATCTATCCATCCACATGTCTCTGAATATCTATCCATCTATCTATCTACCTGTCTATCCATCCATCTACCCATTGTTTGTCTGTCTATCCATCATCTATCTGCCTATCTATCCATCTGATTTCTGTCTAATGATCTGTCTATCCATCAGTCTGTCTCTGAATATCTACCCATCTGTTTATCATTCTGCCTGACTGTCTATCCATCCACGATTTGCCTGTCTATCCACCATCTATCTATTTTTCTGTCTGTCCATCTGAATGTCTGTCTAATGATCTGTCTACCAATCAGTCTGTCTCTAAATATCTATCCATTTGTTTATCTAGCCAGCTATTGTCTATCATTCTGCCTGACTGTCTGTCCATCCATCTACCATTTGTCTATCCATCTATCAGTCTATCTATCTGGCTGTCTATCAATCCATCTATTATTTGTCTGTTTATCCATCATCTATCTGCCTGTCTACCCATCCGTTTGTCTGTCTAATAATCTGTCTATCCATCAGTCTATCTCTGAATATCCATCCGTTTATCTATCTATTGTCTATATTTCTGCCTGACTGTCTATCCATTATTTGTCTGTCTAATGATCTGTCTATCCATCCATCTATCTCTGAATACTGTATCTATCCTTCTGTTTATCTAGCTAGCTAGCTATCGTCTGTCTATCAATCTAGCTATCACCTGTCTATCTATCCATCCATCTATTATTTGTCTGTCTATCCATCATCTATTTATCTGCCTGTCTATCCATCTATTTGTCTGCCTATCCATCTACTGGTCTGTCTATCTCTGAATATCTATCTATCTATCATCTATCTATTATTTGTCTATCCATCCGTCTATGTCTGAATACTCTATCTTTCTATTTATCTAGCTAGCTAGCTATCTATCTATCAATCTAGCTATCACCTGCCTGTCTATCCATCCATCTATTATTTGTCTGTCTATCCATCATCTATTTATCTGTCTGTCTATCCATCCATTTGTCTGCCTATCCATCTATTGGTCTGTCTATCTCTGAATATCTATCCATTTATTATTTGTCTATCCATCCGTCTATCTCTGAATACTGTATCTGTCCATCGGTTTATCTGTCTAGCTATCGTTTATCTTTCTACCTGACTGTCTATCCATCCATCCATTATTTGTCTGTCTATTCATCATCTATCTGCCTATTCATCTGTTTGTCTATCTATCTATCCACCATTATAGTCTGTATTTTTACTATCCTAATACAGTTTTAGTGACATGCTCTTGCTGATTCATATATTTTACTGTTTAAAATCCTCCAACTTTCTTTCTATTCCGCCAGTATTATGGAGATCGGCTCGCACGCGTTCTCCTCTCTTCTCATGCTGCGTTCCCTAATCCTGAACAACAACCAGCTGGTTCTGATCCATCCCGAGGCGTTCTCAGTGCCCGGCAGCCCTCTCCAGGAGCTCAGCCTGCGCTCGTCCCTCTATAACTACACGTCTCTGACCGACCTCATCACCGCCCTGCGCTGGGGTGAGCTCACCAACCTGCTGCGGCTCGACCTGTCGGGCAACCGGCTCGTCCTCTTGCCGCCGGGGATGTTCGCTCCTCTGCCAAACCTGCAGCGTCTGCATCTGCGCAACAACTCTCTGGTGGCCGTCTACAACAGCACGTTCTCTGGTGTCGAGCAACTTCTGGAGCTGGATTTGACCGGGAACGCGTTCAGAACTATCAGCGACGAGGGTCTGCGTGAGCTGGAGCGACTCGGTCATGTGCGTCTGCTGTTGGGTCAGAATCCTTACTCGTGCACGTGTGAAGCGCAGGAGTTTGCCAACTGGCTGAACAGTTCAAAGGTCAGGGTGGGCGATGTGGACAGGTTATACTGCGAGTTTCCTGCTAGTCTGCATGATGCATCCTTGCGGGGTCTTAGCGCGCAACTGCTGGGGTGTTACGGTAAAGCGCGTGAAGAGATTACCGACTTGTCCCTACAAACTTCCTACGTGTTTCTTGGATTAGTGCTGGGATTCGTCGGCATGATCTTCCTCTTGGTCGTCTACCTCAACCGAAAGGGTATCAAGAAGTGGATCACAGACATACACGAAGCCTGTCGAGACGTGCTGGAGGGGTATCATTACCGTTACGAGATCGACTCGGACCCACGACTGGGGCGCGTTTCACACGGTCAGCAGGGTCGGCCTCGAATGGACCCGCGCTTGGCGCACATCTCTACAGACTCCCGTATCACACAGATCCCATCCGACGTGACACTGTAATTGCACAGTGAACCCATTTCTATAGTAGATATTTCATTTCAGTTTGTAGCAAAGTGGTGTGCTTGATGTTTTCTAAATAGACCAAACTGAGGAAAATCAGTAGTGGTTGGCAGATGCCAAGTAGAGAGATATCTGACTGATACATGATGTAATGCCAATAAATGCATGATATATGCTAATACAATATACAATTTATTTGGAAAACATCTACCAATGCAAGAAGAGTCAACACAAAGACATGGAAAAAAGACTGTAAAAGCATATAAAGGTTGAACTTGTGATTGTGTAGGATTGCAGTAGTTTAAACAAACATGCACACTTAAAAATAAAGGTTCTTTATTGGGTTCAACGGTTCTGTGAATAACCTTCACCATTGTTTACAGTGGCTAAAGGTTCTTTAGATTATTAAAGGAGAAGTCCACTTCCAGAACAACAGTTTACAAATAATGTACTCACCCCCTTTTCATCCAAGATGTTCATGTCTTTCTGTCTTTAGTCGTAGAGAAATTATGGTTTTTGAAGAAAAATATTTCAGGATTTTTCTTCATATAATGGACTTCATTGGTGCCCGATTTTGAACTTCCAAAATGTAGTTTAAATGCAGCTTCAAATGTCTCTAAATGATCTCAGACGAGGAAGAAGGGTCTTATCTAGTGAAACAATCGGTTATTTTTTACGAGAAATAAAAATTTGTATACTTTTTAAGCACAATTAGTGATGGGTCGTTCTTGAATGATTCCTGTCGAACGAAAACTTGTCAGATGAGAGGTGAGGTGAGCTAATCATAGACTAAAGACCCAAGTAAACAATGATTTAATCTTTTCTGTTTCTTATAGCATTATAGTTTTGTCTTGTTTGTCGTGTGATCAACGTTTGTGTAAGCAGTAGATGTGTTAGGGAAGTCACATGTAACATTTTAATTATATTTTGCTAAAATGAACGAAATGACTCGAAAAAAGATTCGTTCATTTTGCTGAACGAGACTCAAAGGTCCGAGTCGGTAAAATGATCCGAACTTCCCATCACTACTACAAATCACGTGTAAGTTTATCGTCTGTGTACTGAGTATGGAGAAAAACTCCATCTTATTTTCTCCTACAACTTCAGAATCGTCTGACATCAGTGTCCCTTTTTGTTTGTAAACAGCGTTTGACTTACTTACACTTTCTTAGTCTTTGTGCGTTTGCTTTGTAAACACTGGGGCTGTATTTCTGAGTGACCTTTCGACGTGATTCAATAGTACGTAGCGTCGTGAACGCACATCCCAGAGCCTCTGCTACAGGAGCTTTTGTGCTTAAAAAGTATACACATTTTTATTTTCCGAATAAAATAACAGATTGTTTTGCTAGGTAAGACCCTTCTTCCTCAGCTGGGATCGTTTAGAGCCTTTGAAGCTGCATGTAAACTACATTTTAGAAGTTCAAAATCGGGGCACCAATGAAGTTCATTATATGGAGAAAAAGCCTGAAATGTTTTCCTTAAAAAACATAATTTCTTCACGACTGAAGACAGAAAAACATGAACATCTTGGATGACAACATCCAAGAGTACATTATTTGTGAATTGTTGTTCTGGAAGTGGACTTCTCCTTTAAGCCTTTTACACAAAGAAAATACCGTTAATCACTAAATGGTTCTTCTGTGGCATTGTTATGAAAAAAATACCTTTTGCAACCTTCATATGTGACCTTGGACCACAAAACCAGTCTTAAGTAGCACGGGTATATTTGTAGCAATAGCCAACAATTGTATGGGTCAAAATCAATAAAATTTCTTTTATGCCAAAAATCATTAGGATATTAAGTAAAGATCATGTTCCATGAAGATATTTTGTAAATTTCCTACCGTAAATATATCAAAACGTAATTTTTGATTAGTAATATGCATTGCTAAGAATGAATTTAGACAACTTTAAAGATGATTTTCTCAACAGTTTGATTTTTTGCATCCTGAGATTGCAGATTTTCACATAGTTGTATCTCGGCCAAACCATACATCAATGGAAAGCTTATTTATTCAGATTTCAGATGATGTATAAATCTCAATCTCAAATTTCACCCTTATGACTGGCGGTCCAGGTTCACATATTTAAGAGTGTTGACTATAAGCCACAAAACCCTGTACATCAATATGCTGAAATTTACACAAAATCTACTGAAAATCTGTTGATTATCAGCTGGTGAGCTCAAATGTGTTTACAAGGAAACTTAAAGACACACTGAATGACTTCTCATGTGTATCTAACCCAATTTGACTGAATTACCTTCTCCATTATATTTCATAACCTATTCGCCAGATTGAAACGCTCCTCTCCATCACATTATCTGGTGCGGCCCACCACATTCGCCGCTACAGACTGTGTCCTCAATATTTCGCCACGGTTGAGGAAAGGAGGGAAATGAAGGGGTGTATGGGGGAAAATGGGGCACTATGAAGGATTTGGAGTGTAATGTTCCCTGCGAGCACATAGCGAATCTCTCCGAGTGCATGTGTGCTTTCTAGAGCTTGGAACTAATGACTGCAATTGATCAAGACCAGACAGCCCATATTAATCTGTGTCTCTGCTTTTGGCAAAGCAGTATATTACAGCATGTTTGAAAAACCACCTCTGGGGTGTGTGTGTGTGTGTGTGTGCCTGTGCAGATGTGTTTCATAACATTAAAACCTAGTCCACTTAAGGGGAGACACTGCAGGCAAAAACATTGTTTTTTCAAGCACCTGTCACGTTTGAGATTTTAGACTTTTCATAAAGTGTTTTTTTAGACTAGTGGAAATAAAACATCCAAAAGACACTAAGTGTTTCTATTATAGCACTTTATCTATTTGTGTCAATAGATTTCAATTACAATACAGATTTTTAACACCAGTTTTCCCAAAATGAGTTTTTTCTTCTACACTGAGCCATAAATCTCCACTTCAGTAAGTTAGCACTTACACCACACTTTACATTTTTATTCCTGTCTATATCCTGAAGGTTTTTACAGAGGGATTTGTTCATATATAATTTGCTTGATTATATACAACATTTCATTCCCCCCAAAATTGTGAAAAATACATTGTTTTCTGTCTGTTCTAAGTATTTTCCTAATTATGGAGTGACAAAATGCAATAACCAAAATTCCCTCTGTAAACACATTTGACTCTCATATGTCCAAAATAAATCCATCAATCAATCAGTCAATCAATCAAGAATTTTGAAACTGACTTCATCCAGTATTTACATTTTTGCCTCATTTGCATATTTAAATGTAACATTTTAGAAATCTTGTAATAAAAAAAATGCAATTATCAGTGGAATCAATCAACTGGGTAAGTTAAGAGATAACTATCAGTTAATTTTTACCTGCAGTGTCTCACCTTAAAGGAAGTCTAAAAAAAGCTTCTCTTTTACAGGAAGGAGTACAAGTGAATCTGTGCAGGAATGACATTTGCATTATTCAGTATACATCATTCCACAGAGAATATTTAACACTATTCAGAAATCTACATAAAATATTCTATTTGGGGTTGCTACTGCTTATTTCCAATTCCTTTCTATTTATTAATTTGATATTGATTTAAAAAAAAATCATTTTCTAGAGAAGAAATGCCTTACAGCTGAGAAAGTAGAAACATTTATATTCAAACGTCTGTTACTTTTTAATATTTATATTCACAACTCTGATTTTATTTCATTTTCCTGATATTTTCCCAAGTTTTTCAATGATTGTCTGTTTGTTTGCTTTTTTGCACATTATATATTAATTCAGGACTTTTTCAGATGCTGTTAAAGTTGACACTGTATCTATATTTGTGACCCTGGACCACAAAACCAGTCATAAGGGTCATTTTTTAATAAATAAATAAGCTTTCCATTGATGTATGGTTTGTTAGAATAGAACAATATTTGGCCGAGATACAACTATTTGAAAATCTGAGGATGCAAAAAAAATCAAAATATTGAGAAAATCGCCTATAGAATTGTCCAAATGAAGTGCATTGCATATTACTATTCAAAAAGTAAGTTTTGATATATTTATGGTAGGAAATTTACAAAACAGCTTCATGGAGCATGATCTTTTGATTTTTTGGCATAAAAGAAAAATCAAGAATTTTGACACATCCAATGTATTGAGGCTACTGGGTTTGTGGTTCTCTATTTAAATGGACTGTACTCACATTTTCTTATTTAAGATGTAAGAAAAATCACCTGATGCAAAAGAGAAAAACTCATAGATTTGTTTTCCACACTATACTGCATAAACACTGACACTGTTACATTCACGTTTTATTTGATTTAAAGGAAATCAAAAAGAAACGAACACGAAGGACAAAAGGTATTTAAGGTTTGAGCAACACATCCGTTTTCAGGGAGCTGACGTCACTGCTTACCTGCAAGTGGGCGTTGGATTTACCTGTAGCCGCAGGTAAAATACGGAACGGCGGGGCGAAGGAACGAATCTTACCGATCAAAGCTTTAGTATGAGCCCGTTCTGAAAGCGCGTGTTGCGCGACGAAATCAAAACGTTTGACCCATTTTCAGTCAGTGAATCAAAACAAAGATCGATGAAGTGGAGTTTATAACGCGTCAAGAGAAACATATTTCACACTCGGGCTACTTCCGCGATCTTGAACGGCTTGAAGTTGCGCTCAAAACAACTGAAGATTTCATCCGAGCCTATGCGGTAAGTGTCTGACACTTTGACAAACCATCTGCTCCGCCAAAGACTCGCCAGAACGCTCTCGATCAATGGATCCTAGTGGATGCGTTCTCGTTTAACCGCTTGCACTGGGTGTAAAGGGACTTTCCAAACGATTATAGCCATTAATATTTGTGTTAAGTCGATTAATATTGTGCTTATACAGCTGTGGCTTACATACGAGTACAGTTGGAAGCTATTAAAAAAAGTCTAATGAAGCATTCATAATTGACTGGACAGAAAAAATGCATTTTGGCAATACATGCAATGCATAAAGAAAGTCCAAATAAAGTTTTTGGGACTGGCCGGAGCGCACTTTACAGGCCTGCCCTAACTCTGACTTAACTATGTGTACACTGATTATGATTATTAAATGAATAACCAGTCGTTTCTATGGATATTTTCTGGGTATTTCGTTCCCATGCAGTTTATACACAAGAATGCTGATGACAAATGATAATGCTTATCTATATCATGCATTCACAGTTTGGATGACAAGTTTCTGAGAATTGGTGACTGGCTTCGTTGAAAAAGCATGATTCTAGACAAAGAACGCAATCCTTGAGTCAAACACTGACTGTATGAAAGGTGAAGTCACAAGGGAGTGTATTTAAAAACATGTAAAAATGAATAACTTGATGATCGAGTAATTCCTGCCCACCAAAGAAACCCTCTTTCCTAAATTTAAACTTGGGTTGTTTATTGGCATGTTTGCTTCCATGAAGAATCTTAAACATCCCAGGAAGCTTTTATTGCTTCACGCGGAACCCAAAATGGTTCTTCTATTGCAAAACCTGCTTTTGGGACCTTTATTTATAAGAGCGCAAGTAATATACTTATATTTTTCATGTGTTTTTTCAATATTAAAACTGACTGCTCCAAATCATGTTCGCATTTTCCAGGCTTGCATAAATAAACAAGCATTCTATGCTATTAAGATACAGATCAGCTCGTTGTTGACATGTTTGAAATGCCTTTTGGACCACAACACATGTTCGCACAGAACGAGGGTGTCCACTGTAGGGTATTCATTTCATACATTTATTTCATTGATTTCACCATCATCATTTTACAGTTGCATTGTATTTTTGTTATAACTCCTCTAGGCCTGAGGAAGTCATTGTGCAATAAATGAGAAATCTGAGGCCTGTTTAACACTGTATATGAAATCAGTCATCTGTCTTCGCAGTCATTGTTTACAATGGATTTGTTGACTCCATTTCTTCTTTGAAATATACAAAGGCCCGTTTGAAACATCGTTCACTGACAAACATATTGCCATAAATGATAAAATGCTTGATTGAGAACTACAAACCACATTAGAAGACCATCCACGTCACAATTAAATGGTGAAATCTAAAAGTGTTGGTGTAAACTGCTTGAATGTAACTTGCATCAAAAACAACAGGTGTCTTGTCTTTTATTTTGTGTCATTTTATATTGCTGCATTAAAGCCTACGCTCTAAATAAAGGTTCCAAAAGGGTGTTTTTATGGTGATGTCATAGAAGAACCATTTTTGGTTCCCCAAGGAACCTTTCAGTGAAAACCATTTTGAAGAAGATTTTAAAAATCTAAAGAACCTTTTTCAACTATGGGGTCATTCCGTGTCAACTCACTGGCTCAAAGTTTTGATTTGCTAATACTTTTTTTCACCAACGATAAACATGCATAGTGATGAAAGCCAAAGTATTAAATGTCATAGATAAATATTTACTGAGTAATCCACTATTTTGTAGAGGGGGGTCATCATAACGTTATTTTTACAAAGAGATTGGCAGGTCTGTTAGTAAAATCTATTGACTTTATCAATCTTTGTTGCATTATGTGCCAATGGTGACAATTCAAAAATGGGGAAATGGCACTTTTCAAGCTTTTTCTCCAAAATTAGCAGGCCTGTAACTCAAAAAGTGTTAAAGATATCTTAATGCCCTTTTAGATATTGGGTCTTAATAAACTTTCCTTTTGGCATCTTAATTTTTAAGGCCCTACATGGTTTGTTTCTACAGATATTGGGATTTAAACATGGCTCCAGGATTACATATTTTCAGTGGTCAAATATCACATGTGGGTCGGTTTGCAAAAATATGATGTTGCTTTTCTTTTGAATAGGAAGGTCTGAAGAACAAATGTGACCCTGGACCACAAAACCAGTCTTGGGTAGCACGGGTGTATTTTTAGTAATAGCCAAAAATACATTGTGTGGGTCAAAATGATCGATTTTTCTTTTATGCCAAAATTAGGACATCAAGTAAAGATCATGTTCCATGAAGATATTTAGTAAATTTCCTACCGTAATTGTATTAACACGTAATTTTTGATAAGTAATATGCATTGCTAAGAACTTAATTTGGACAACTTTAAAGTTGATTTTCTCAATATTTAGATTTTTTTTTTTTTTAGCACCCTCAGATTCCAAATTTTCAAATAGTTGTATCTCAGACAAATATTGTCATATCCTAACAAACCGTGCGTCAATGGAAAGATTATTTATTCAAAAATCTTGACCCTTATGACTGGTTTTGTGGTCCAGAGTCACAAATAATGTTGAAACTAGAGATCCATAGTTTCACCTTCTGTCAAAACAACTGCATACCTTAGTGCCATAAATATTCTTTTTCCAAAGTGTTTATAACTCAAGAAGTATTAAAAAGATTGCAATATTATTTTAGATACTAGTTCTGAATAAACTTCTCTTTTGGATTGTTAATTTTCAGGGCCCTACATTGTTCAGTCCCTCAATAAGGCTCCATATTCAGATGTTTAATATTAAACATTTTCAGTGGTTGAAAGTTTGTACACAGTTGATACTCTGATTTGACACAGAATGACCCTATAAAGAACTTTTTCTGCATTTAAAAGGTTCCATAGATGTTCTTCATAGAATCACTGATGCCAATAAAGAACCTTTATGCCGTATTATCATGCATCCAATGCTGTGCAATGCTGTTTTTGCAGCTTCTTAATATTGGCTCTGTTCTTGTTAGATATGGCTAAGAAGCCATGTTAGTGAACTCAGCTCTTGATGCATTAAAGTCCATCCTATGTTCCTGCAGGTCCTGAATGTGCTGAGTTATGCCTGGCCACAGCACAGGAACACATCACAAGACGCGTCCTCATAGCTCCAGCCGTTCTAGGGCCGATGGCTACAGGCAGAGCCGCACCTACTCCAGGGACAGCAACACCAGTCAGGAGACCTACAAGGACAACTACAGCGAGCAACCTCGTAGCATAGACTCGCAGTTCCCCCGCAAAACCCATCCTCACTACGCCAATGGACGAGGCTCAGAAACCCTGGGCTTTATACCAGGGTCCGCAGACTCTCCTCAAGGGACTCAAGCCTGTGGCTCATGTGCCTCGCTAGGCTGGAGCGGCTGCAAAGCTCTGCTGTGCTGCATTCTGACTTGTGGGCTGTACGGGTCACGCAAACCCTGCTTGCCGTCCAACGAGACCTCCACTGACAACCCTTTAAAAGCCGAGCCGGAGCCGAGGAAGTCCAATGGATTGGCTCTGTCCAATCCCACGTGTGGCGTAAGCCTTGAACCGAGCAAACCGAGGCAGTTACCGAGCTCTGGCAGCTTCAGATACGGCGACGTCTATTTTGCTGGCAAGAAAGTGGAGTACCCAGTCAACTCAGAAGCGCCTCCAAGACGAACCAGGACGGCCGGGAAGGGCGACAACAACCAGCGACCCATCAGCAACACTAGCATCTACTCGAGGGAGGATTTGGATCTAGACGACCTGGATGACGGCGGCACAGACATCGACTCGCTAATCACTAAAAAGCTTCTAGAACTTTATAAAATGCACCAGATCGAGCAGCTGGCCAAATGTACATCTGATGTGTCTTTCTCTCGTAAAACCAACGAGATCAGTGATCTGATCAACAGCATTGCTCAGGACTACAACTTGGAGGAGCAGGAAGCCGAGTGTCGGCTGGTGCACGGCGTCATTCGCATCAGCACCCGCAACAAGTCCTCGAAAGGTTACAAAAGCAAAGACTATAAATCGCACGATGCAATGCAGCATACTAACGGGAGGAGAGATGGAACACTGCCGGATAGTGGGAATGAGACAATGACCTTCACTTTTAGTGATGGTAAGTGAGGTTGGATAAGTGCGATGGCGTAATCTAAGATTACGAGATTAAAGTTCTAATATTTTGGGAATAAAGTCGAAATATTCCCGAGAGTAAAGTCGAAATATTCCCGAGAGTAAAGTCGACATATTCCCGAGAGTAAAGTCGACATATTCCCGAGAGTAAAGTCGACATATTCCCGAGAGTAAAGTCGACATATTCCCGAGAGTAAAGTCGACATATTCCCGAGAGTAAAGTCGACATATTCCCGAGTAAAGTCGACATATTCCCGAGAGTAAAGTAATATTCCCGAGAGTAAAGTCGACATATTCCCGAGAGTAAAGTCGACATATTCCCAGAGTAAAGTCGAAATATTCCCGAGAGTAAAGTCGACATATTCCCAGAGTAAGGTCGAAATACTCAGAGAGTAAAGTCGACATATTCCCAAGAGTAAAGTCTACATTTTTCAAGAATAAAATGAAAATTGAGAATAAATTCGCAAATAAAAGTTATAATATTTTGAGCGTACATTCTAGCCTATTGCGCATGCAGATGGCCTGGATTGGCAGCACCAGGAGATATTCCAAAGTCTCTCAAAATCTGTCAGTTTTATAGCGAAATACAAACAATATGTCTATTACAAAATAGGGTTTTTTTCACGCTCTTTAATGTGCCGTGACAGATCACCATATCGCCTCCGTTTAAGTGGCATGTGACATTTGAGACATTGAGACTTTTTTTCCATTTTTAGCTGTACTGTTTTTTTTGTTTGTTTGTTTTGTTTTTTTCATTTATAATTTGTATTTCGTGATCAGATTGACAGAATTTGAAAGCTGTGTTATATTAAAAGCAACATAGCACAAAATTATTACTGGGTGGCTGGCACACTGCAAATAAATGGAAGACGTTAAATATTATTTCCAAAAATTTACTGTATTATTAAAAAAGCTATTAAGTATATTAAAAAGGGTTATATAAGAGAGCTACGGCACCCCCCCAAAGGAATGTTGATGGGGTATGTGAGCTGATGTTAAGACAAAAAGTTGTTCCTGTTCAGTCTGATAATGTATATTGCATTCTTGATATTAAGCGGTTTCCACAATTCCTTAAAATTGACTCTTCCTCATCCCAGTAAGCAACAATATTCAAATAAATTCCGTTGGTCTGGCAACTTCTCCCGATGCTCTCAATCCAGGCCTTTTGCATGCACAATATAGATTATACCAGGGGTGGCGAACGTCGGTCCTGGAGAGCTGCAGCCCTGCATAGCTTTGCTTCAACCCTAATCAAACACACCTGAACAAGCTAATCCAGGTCTAGGGTTGGAGCTCTCTAGAACCGAAGTTCGACCGGAGTTATTCTCAAAATATTTTGACTCTATTCTCGTAATTTCGACTTTATTCTTGAAATATTACGACTTCAATTTTGTAATCTTAGATTTTTTTTTTTTTAAACATGGAACTAAGTGTCAATAGGGCAAGATGATGTTTGAATGTCTTGTGATGTTTTTTTTCTTTCCCTGAAGGGGAACCCGAGGTGTTAGTGTCAGAATTGACACCATCAGATGAGCTTGCCCGAAAGATGAGAGGCCACAGCGGGAAAAGTAAGTGTCTAGCTTCTCACTTGTACCTTCTGGATGGCCTGATGGGGAAAAAATAATGATGGGATTGCACCCTGAGGATGGCGTATTCTTTTCGGTTCTGTTTCCAAACGTTTTCTCACTCATTCTCTACTTGAATTTGCATTCCTGCCTTTGATCTACTCCCTCCCAAAGAATAATGCCCCCTCTACGTAAACCGTAGTTGCAGGGTCTAAAGCGTGAACACTGAAGCTTCTCATCTCACTTTACAAACGTTCTTGAGGGGCCTTAGCTCGCCTCCAAGCGGTTCATCCAGTATTCCGCCATATCGGATCACATCTACCCTTCCTCACATAATGGTGGTGCTCTCATTATGTAACTCGTCTGAAGGTTTCACTTTTCTTGCGCTATGTTAGAGACGTGTGCAAATGTGGGTGTCGCTTTACAAACTCAATGAAAATCTACTGAAAAATGTTTTCGCCTAAAATTGTTACTCGGCAAAATTTTGCAGGCAAAAGCAACGGGGCCAAATGTGAAATCAACATCCAAAGTATACATACAAACCCTGAATATCTGCTTTCCAACTGCTTTTATAATATTGAAACACCTGCTATTAAGATGAGCATTTTACCCATTTTCGACCACTTTCCTGATTTCTTTGATGGGCAGGGTTGCCAGGTTTTCACAACAAAACCCACCCAATGCTACTCAACTAGCCCAAAAGCCATTTTGAGGGAGGTCCTCCTTTAAAAATCATGTTCCGGGGTAAAATTAGCATTCCAGGGGCTAAATATTACGTTACTGGGGTTGCTTTAACCCGCGGCAACAGTGTTAAAGTCCAATTCCACGGGAAAACCGCAGATGCTGAATGCTGTGGGTTTGCGTTAGAATTAGAAATATTTCATTGTAATATGTCTTCTAATAGAGGAGGTCAGAGTTGCTAGGTTTTCCACAACAAAATCCACCCAACTCCTTCTCAAAACTAGCCCAATACTAGTCCAATCACGTTTTGAAGAGGTCCCCCATTAAAATTCATGTTCCAGGGGTAAAACACAGAGTTTTTGGTGGGGTTCCTCTGGTAAAATTAGCATTCCAAGGGCTAAATATTACATTATTGGTGTCGCTTCAATTCGCAGACATGAAAAACAACCCATGGCAACAGGGTTAAAGTAGTCCAATTCCGCGGGAAAACCGCAGACTTGGCAACACTGTTGATGTGAGTCTCCATGGGTGGATGTATATATGGCTTTTTCTGAACACGAAAAGACAATGGAAAATAATATGGAGATAATAAAAAGTATATCTTTAATTGCTGTTTCCACGGCGAATGCTGTGGGTTTGTGTTAGAATTAGGAATTGTATGAGAAAATTGTTTTTTTTTTTTTGTTTTTTTGTTTTTTCAAACCAATTTTACGATTTCAGACGGCGAAGTTTAAATCCTATCTAGTTATTGCGCTTCAACAACACGTCTTGTAATATTTAAGAATTATCAGTAGGTGGAGAGGAGGTCAGGGTTGCCAGGTTTTCACAACAAAACCCACCCAACTGCTACACAAATCCAGCCCAAAGCTAGTCCAATCGTGTTTCGAGGGGTGTCGTCCAGTAAAAATAGTGCTTACAGATTTTTTGGCAGGGTTCCCCCTGTACAGTTCGCATTCCAAGGTCTAAATATAACATTATTGGGGTCTCTTCAACCCGCAGACATAAAAAACAACCTGCGGCAACAGTGTTAAAGTAGCCCAAGACTTGGCAACACTGGAGGAAGTGGTCTTTAGTGGCTGTTGAAACGCATTTGACTACATGAGTGTCTACACTACGAAATCAATCTGTTTGAATGGGTTTTTGACTACTGAAGTGGCTGAAAGCGGTGCAGCTAAAACGTTTCAGACCCAGTTTACACCTATATTTAGCATTGTCCACTTGCGATTGGATTGACAAAAACACATCTTAATAAGGTCAACAGGGCCATAGTTATGAATCTACACCCACACAGATGTCACGGCCAAACCAAGAGTCTTGCTAAGTGTCATGGCAAAATTTCTTTGCCACCAGAAGTACGTTATTGTGTCAATCCCAAGTGAACTCTCTCTGATTCTACTTCTATTTAGAATATTTGTGACCCTAGACCACAAAACCAGTCATAAGGGTCATTTTTTTAAATTGAGATTCATATATCATCTGAAAGCTAAATAATCTATCCATTGATGTATGGTTTGTTAGGATAGGTCAATATTTGGCTGAGATACAATTATACCTGCAATCTGAGGGTGCAAAAATCAAAATATTGAGAAAATCACCTTTAAAGTTGTCCAAATGAAGTTTTAGCAGTGCATATTACTAATCATAAATTATTATAATATTTAAAGTAGGAAATTACGAAATCATGGAACATGATCTTAACATCCTAATGATTTTTGGCATAAAAGAAAAATCGATCATTTTGACCCATATAGTGTATTTTTGGCTATTGCTACAAATATACCCGTGATACTTAAGACTGGTTTTGTGCTCCAGGTTCACATGTGTTGAATCCAGAGTTGCGTTCGAATTGCTAAAGTCAACATGTTCTTTTCCTTCACAGATTACTACTCGAGCTCGGCCACAGATTCATCAGGGGCTCCGCTTTTGCGTTAACGCGCCAGCTGTTCCCTCTCAATTATTACTGCCTACCTAGTGTTCATCTCTGTCCATGTGCTCCTCTCATATTTCAGTGAAAGCAGTTATTACGCTAAGGACAGTTTGTGTTCGTCTGAATGCCCAAAGACTGCTATCGTCCCTCAGCTTCTATCACGAGTATATTGTTAAACAAAGGAGCCTGTTGCAAAAATCATTGGTTTCCTACTGCCCTCGCCAGAAGCCATGTGGATCGTTACGTAACGGACAAGTTTCCTGACCAAACCGTTGGCATCAAAGGGTATCTAAGTATTGGATCTAATTATACTTTTAGAGACAAAAGACACTGCTTGTGTCCTAAGTGGTGATGTATCTAGTAAATATGCATGTATTCAGCACTGATTAATAGCAACGGTGACACTTAAACTAGTTGCTGTTCGTCGGACTGCTTTGCTCTGGTAGCCCGTCCTTCAAGTGTCGCCTCAGATGAACAATTTGTTCTTGTTCTTTAATGATTTAATGCAATTTAAATGTTGTTTTGGGACTGTTTGCTCTCAGTTTTGAAATACTTGTATAGTTTTTGTTTTGAACTTTTTTGTATTGAAATAAAAAGGGAGTTTCCTCTCATTTTCAGTTTTTATTCCTCACTTTATTTCAACTCTATGCACCATTCTAGTGAAAACGATTCTAGTGCACCTATAACATTTTTACACTCGTACGTGTTAACCGCAGAAAATTTCTCTCTTTAGCGCGTAGCATTTTTCTCAGAAGATTGCATTGCTGTCCGCCTCCTCCCTCTGTTTCCCTCAGGTCACTGTGCTATGAACTTGTTTGGCTGGTTTGACAATAGAAAGGAAATAAAATCCTAGTGTTTGTTGGAGTTGTACATTGCGGAGGAGGGGTGAACTCCAGAGAAAATTCCCCTCGCAACTGTCCTCTTTTTAACACTGTATCGCCTACTGTAAAACAAGCTGCTCTGTTTCACTCCTCAAGCTAATTTTCTGATATCAAACACACAGTTTTTAAGGATTAATGGGAAATTGCCAAACATAGTAATGGTTTTCTTTTTTTAACATGGGTGTGCTCGCATTTTGTTGTCTTGCTTTTGGATTGTAAAGAATTTCTGACCCACTTAATTGCAGGAAATTATATCTTTCTTAACTAATTGTTTGGATAGAATAGCAAGAGTTCAGATGTTTATGCCAGATAAGATTGAAAATTCAAAACTACTTTATTTTTGAGATAAACTGATATCATTGTAAAAATCAGGTTACTGCAATGTAGTGAACTACGGTTTCAAACAGTTATCGTTCTATCGTTTGATG
Organism: Labeo rohita; assembly: GCF_022985175.1. NCBI lineage: Eukaryota > Metazoa > Chordata > Actinopteri > Cypriniformes > Cyprinidae > Labeo > Labeo rohita. The sequence continues at coordinate 829,719 of NC_066884.1, forward strand.
TATTATATTCTTTTAAGTAGGCATTAGGCTTTAGAAATGTCATCAAAATGGCTTTTTTTGTTTGTGTTGGCCTTAATCATCACAAGAGGGCACTACAGTACACACTATCTAGATAGAGGAACCTAAACCTGGACACACTGATGCAACTGCAATGAGTTTTCATATGTATTTTTGTGTATGGTCAGTTCTAACATTACAAAATTATGTTAGTAGGTTTGTTTATGTACAAATCAGTGCATCAAGCACTATTGTAGTTTTTGTAAATAAAATGTTCAGAAGTCTAAACTTGGTATCTTTATACTACAATGCTAGTAATTCTGCAGTATATAGCAATAATATGTGCACACCCTCTGTCATGCATGCTAAGATGTGCATACAACAGATCACGCTATACTACAACGTAAATGCAAATTTCAACACAAATGTGACCCTGAACAACAAAACCAAAAGCTGAAAGCTGAAGAAATAAGCTTTCCATTGATGTGTGGTTTGTTATGATAGGACAATATTTGGCTGAGATACGACTATTTGAAAATCTGGAATCTGAGGGTGTAAAAAAATCTAAATATTGAGAAAATCACATTTTATTTCTACTACTTGCCAAGGTGATATTTTTACGTTATTTACGTTTTTACAGTATTTAGTTTAACGTAATAAAATAACCAAAACTTATGGAAGCGCATTTCCACCACTAAATTATTATTTTGTGTGTGTGTGTGTGTGTGTGTAATTGCAAGTTATAAAGTCAGAATTGTAAGATATAAACCTGCAATTATGTTATAAAATGACTTTATTTCTCAGAATTGTAAGTTTATATTACTACTACTTTTTATTCAGAGGCAGAAACAGGCTTCCATACAAACTAAATAGCTAAAACAAAACAAACAAACAAAAAATAATAAAAATGATATATACATATTTTAAACTAAATAAATCATAAAAATGACAAAATAAAATTACTAAAACTTGAACTAAAATTAGAATTAAATTATATAATAAAAAATCTGAAAATAATTATAAAAATAAAATCTGAAACTAATATAAAAATAGAAAATAAATTTCAAATAATAGAGAAAACTAAATAACTCAGCAGGTTAAAATAATTAAAGACAATTAATTTGTGATTCTAGAAATGTAAAAAAAAATTTAGGGTTCTTGATCTTTTTGACCAAGTTGATTAATATTCAAAAATATGAATGAAAACTCTCAATCATGTACATTTTTTCTCAAAATAAGATTTTTTTTAAATTATAATTTACACTGTACATTATTATACATTATCAAATTACATCAGCTAAGTTTTACTTTTAATGTTACAAAATTCTCAAAATTAATCATTTAAGAATTGATCAAATAGTTGTAGTGTGTCTCATATTCAGACAGGAATCGTGTGTTTGTGGTGTTTTTCTGCTGATAAAAGGAGAATGTAAGACTAATTCACCACACAAATGAACCACAAAAAAATTCTAACGTGCAATGTTTGAAACAGTTTATAATTGCAAAAAAAAAGTTCTACTGCTATTAAAACAACAACAACAAAAACACATGCAGTATACAATTAGTGTCATGGCCAGGATTTCTAAATCACCTAAATGTTTGGGTTTTGACTTCATGTTGAGTTGCTCTCTACAGTCCTCATATGTTATATTTATTACACCTTATACAGCTTTTAAACTATGTTTTAGTCATTACCTTCAGCTAGTATGAAACAACACAAAAACAAAGCCAAAACCTGGATATTTTAGGCAATTTACATGACCTGGAAAAAGAGGACGTATGATTTCCCTGTGACCCTGGAACACAAAACCAGTCATAAGGGTCATTTTTATACATCTGAAGGTGCAAAACAAAATCAAAATATTGAGAAATAACTTTAAATAATTATTTAAAGTTCTTAGCAATGCATATTAGTAATCAAAAATGAGATTTTGACATATTTACGGTAGGAAATTTACAAAATATGTTCATGGAACATGATCTTTACTTAATATCCTAATGAGTTTTGGCATAAAAGAAAAATAGATCATTTTAACCCATACCCATGCTACTTATGACTGGTTTTGTGTTTCAGGGTCACATATGTTGCTCAATGTATATTCTGACATCACTAAAGCAACTGATTAAGCACCAAAGAAATGGAGTTTCTCGTAAGTCAATTGCCGAGCAATCATCCGCTATAAAAACAAATATGCCGGTACGTACTGTGCAAACAATGCATTGACCTTTGTGCCGCTGACCCTGTAATGTCACCAGCAGACTTCCTCTGGGTACACACGTAGCAGCAAACACAACTTGTTTTATTACGCAATTCGGACAGCTATCAGAAATAATCCTGTAACACTAACAAAGCATGAGGCTGCAGAATCTATCATCTGCAATGCTTTGACATGCAAACACAGGTAGGGTTGGAATGAAATACTAGCTTACTAATTACAGAGTAGCTTGGAAAACAGAGCCCTTTATGCAAAAGTATTCTAACCCGTCACATAATCGCACAACATTACGTTTAAAGCAATAGTTCACTAAAAGTAAATATTTGCTGAAAATGTGCTCATCCGCAGGCCATCCAATATGTAGATGAGTTTGTTTCAGATCTGTATCAGATTTGTAGAAATGTGTCATTCCATCACTTGCTCACCAATGGATCCTTTGTAGTGAATGGGTGCCGTCAGAATGAGACTCCAAACATCATTTAACAGACAAAAGCTGAAACAAACCCATCATTAAGATGGTTTTAAGAGTCCATAATCCATAATAACACTTCCTCCAGTGAAAAAGTGGTCTGGTCTGAATCAGGAGAGAAATCTGCACAGATCAAGCACCGTTTACAAGCCAAAACAGCTCTAAACAAATATGTGGCTGAATTTTGATGCGAGAGACAACAGGAGATGGACTTTACGCCTTATTATGGATTTAAAACATCTTGATGGATTTGTTTCAGCTTTTGTCTTCTCAAGATGTTAACTCATGGACTGGAGTGGTGTGGATTACTTGTGGATTATTGTGATGTTTTTATCAGATGTTTGGACTCTTATTCTGACGGCACCCATTCACCGCAGAGCATCCACTGGTAAGACAGTGATGGAATCACACATTTTTACAAATTTGATGAACAAACAAACTGAGCCTGAAGGTGAGCGCATTTTAATTTTTGCATGAACTATTCCTGTAAATAAGCGAGCGGCGTACTTTAATCGCTTCAGTTATCGTCTTACTGGAAATGGAAGTTCAAGCCAAGTTATGTTGTATAATGAACATGTTCCACTTGTTTCACAAATGTCTTTTTAACACGATCTATTGTTTTAGCATTTCAAACTTAAACTTCTTTTTGTCAAATGTGTTGCTTGAAAAGTGCATTTGTGCATCATTCCCTACAGTAGACGACATTTGCCTTGATATTTGCTTTTATAATTATGTTTACACACAGTTTTTCATTCACCCGTCAAGTTTGAGATTTTGGGCTTTTTGGTTTTTCATAAACTGTTTTTTCAGACTAGCGGAAAGAAAACATCCAAAAGACACTGTTAAGTGTTTCTTTTATAGCACTTTATCCATTTGAGTCAATAGATTTCAATTACAGTACATATTTTTAAAGGCCGTTTTCTCAAAATGAGTTTTTTTCTCCTACACTAAAGGTTTTTACAGAGGGATTTGTTCATACATAATTTGCTTCATTATATACAACATTTTATTCCCTCAAAAAATTGTGAAAATATATAGTTTTCTGTCTGTTATAAGTATTTTCTGAGTTATGGAGTGACAATTATATACCAAATTCCCTCTGTTTGACTCTAATATGTAAAAAAAATAAAACAAGAATTCTTAAACTGACTTCATCCAGTGATTAGATTTTAGTACTAAAAATGTATGCAAATTAGCACATATTTAATTAAATGCCTCATTTGCATATTTAAACCTAACATTTTAGTAAACTTGTAATAGAATTTTTTTTTGCAATTATGAATGGAATCAATCAACTGGGTAAGTAAGGCGATAACTATTAGTTATTTTTTTATCCTATTAAATACATTTTTGGAGCTGATGCACATTTTTTAATTGTTTTAGGGTTTCTCTCGTATGCACGAAAACATCATTGTGAGAACTGTTCTAAATCTAAAATTAGTATAATATTTCTAAAAGTGATTTAGAAGTACATGACAAACACACGAGTCAGGATGATAATGCCAAAATGTGAAAAAATAGATTTAATTGCAGTATATTAATGAACATACAAATGTTTTCCTCTAGCTTTCTCACAGAGACAATACATGAATCTCCCGTAGGTGCGGAGATCTTTTCTAGAGAGTTTTATCAAGGACTACTTTGTATCATCCCATACTGTATAAAAAGCTACAACGGTGCTTCCAAAAAAAGACAACGATCGATAAATCACATTCTCGTGACCTAAATACCATTACAAAGGTGCAGTAATTTCATTAAACTGTGTAAACAATACAAATGTGCTAAAGTCTGTAACTAAAGTCAAATACTTCAGACGTAACCCTTACGCAGTGTGGTTTTCATCCAGCGCTCGCGCCGAAACTCTCCCCTCGAACACCCGAGAAAATAATATTCTACAGAAAGTCCGAATTCAAGCAGTCTTTGGTTCGCTACCTCGTGAAAAGCATGTCAATCAACAAGTCCAGTAGATCAGCCTGACCGATGACGGGCCGAAAGAAGAGCTCCGTGATGAGGCTCGGAGTGATGGTTTTTAAAGTAGACGCGGTGAGGAGGATACGAGCAAATCGCCCTCTGTCCTCTGGATGAAGAGGCACCAGGAAATCCTTCAGGGCGTGCTGAGCTTCATACTGCAGACCCTCGATGAACAGAGATGCTTTCAGACCCGGCACATCTGCGGATGAAAAAATAATAGGTGAGTGCATTGTAAAATCTATTTTACATAATTTTTTAAAAATAATTAAATTACAAATACATTATATATAATGTATTACATTTTTTAAAATATATATTTTTAAGAACAAAATATATTTTATTTCATTTTAAATTGCTTGAATAATTTTAAATAAACATATTTGGATAAACTTAAATTATAGATACATTATTTATAAATATATTACAAATCCTTATTTATTTAAATATATTCTCATCAATTATTTTGAATAATTAGCGGGGTTTTTTTCACTTAAAAAAATCATTCAGATATAAATTAGCACACAAGACAAAGCTGAAATTTCGGAAAACCTACCTGGATTAAATATTACGGTGCCTTTCAGATAAGCGTACTCCTTGGGGCTTAAATCCAGACTCCAGAACTTCTTGAGGCAGGCTTTGAGCGTCTGCACGCCGGTCAGCGTGGGCTGCTCTCGATCGGAGCTCAGCATCTCCTCGCTGTTGAGCAGAATTCTCTTCAGCATGCTGGGCGCCGGAGTGTCGTGGACGTCGAAGCGAACCCGGTCCTGGGCCAGACCCAGAATGAAAAGCGGCGCCCAGCAGTTCTGGAGCAGCGACAGCTGGTCTTTAGGCGGCAGCTGTTGGAACGCCGGCAAACTCTTCATGAAGTGTATGGTCTTGACCAGCACGTCGGAAGCAACCTGACACGTCTCGTTGGGCGTTTTCAGACAGACTTTCCTGCGTTTCTCGCAGTGGCACGTCTGAGGGACCCACTTGTAGTTGGGCTCGTTCGCAGTCGACTCGCCTCGGCTGAGGATGTTGAAAAGGATGGCATTGGACTGTCCGTTACCGTACGCCGAACAATCGCATTCGCAATCCATGTCTTCACCGAATACGCGTGCTACCTTCTAGAAGTCAAACCTCATGTAGACTAAAGCTGTCTGTCATTGACACGGCTCCTATTTATAACAAGCATTCATGTGGTTGAACTCCTGAACCTTGACCTGTCAATCTACATCTGCTGAGAACAAAACAACTGCCCTTTGCTGTTTAGCAATTGGTTAAACGGTGATAAGGCACTTCAGCGCAAAGCCACTGTAGGCTGGGATATACTTTAGGTGAGGCAATATTATCTCTGCTGAAGTCATTACACCAGGCCGTACCAAGCGACCAAGGACTCCTCAAGTACTCAAATTATATGGTCCCTATCATTACAGACGTACCTGTGAGCCTATAAACCCACAAACGGACAAATCCAGCACAGTAAAACGAGAAAAAGGTGAACGACCCTTAAAGACGGGAAGAATGACTGTTACTTCATCAAGTCAGAGCCTCCTGAGAAAACAGCTGAAAAATTCATTATAATTTCGCTCGAAATACAAAAAAAGATATCTTGAGAAATGTCTGTGTGGTTTTTGTCTCTCAATTCCCAACGTTCTTCAAAATATCTTAATGTTTCACAGAAGAAAGTAAACCATACAGGAGTAAATGATAACCATTTACTATACCATGAAGATGCATTTATTTAATCTGTTTACTTAAGTTTTAATGAACTTAAGCTTTTTTCTACTGACCTCTAATTTCTACTAACTTTTTTCATTTCTACAACAATCTGCCAAGTTTCAGACCAAGCTTCATTTTGCTCTCCAAAGACTTAAAGATTTACAACAATTTAAGTTGGAAATGTCATTTTCAGGTCTATGTTCGAATAGTGGAACTGACAGGTTAAAAATTAAATAGAATTTTTTTTTTTACAAAAGTGTGTGGCAGAAGTTTATTTATTGACTATGTACTACCAAGGTCTCACAAGTAACGTGAGTTACGTAATCAGATTACTTTTTTCAAGTAACTAGTAAAGTAACATTACTTTTTAATTTGAAAGAAAAGTTATTTTTTAAATAAGTAACCACAGTTACTTTGTTACAATATTGCGTTACTCCCTAAAAAAGTAACTAATTATGTTAGTTACTTTTTATGTAAGGCAATGCATTACAAAATTGAGTTATTTTTTTCAAATAAGTAACCGCAGTTACTTTGTTACAATATTGCGTTACTCCCTAAAAATGTAATGAATTATGTTAGTTATGTAATGTATTACAATATTGCATTACCTTACAGGGCGTAACACAATATTGTAATGCATTACCTTACAGAAAATGTGACTTAGTAACGTAATTAGTTACTTTTTTAGGAAGTAACGCAATAATGTAATGTATTACCTTACATAAAAAGTAACTAAGTAATGTAATTGGTTACTTTTTTGTGAGTAACGCAATATTGCAATACATTACTTTTAAAAGTAACTTTCCCCAACACTGTGTATAGACACAAAAATAAAGTATCAACAAAAACATTGACTACGTATACCCTTCCATATTAACACATACAATACAGGGAGGTGCAGCCGTTTAGAGGTAATTTTTGGTTAATGTCGTCACAGGTATTTTGAAACTAAAGTCTGAATGCCGCTTTGCTGGTAAAAAGACGCAATATCAGTGCCTGTGTAAACAGCGGATTTTTGTATTTACCAGTAAAGTTGCTCAAGTAATTTTACGGCAATTTAGTGGTATTACTATGTGAAAGAGGCTATTGTAAAAAAACTGTTACTATATTACAAATGAATCATTTTTATCATATTTATCTGTTTACTGAATAACAACATTAATATTGTTGGTGCACTGTAAAAAATATTTTGGGGATGTACGTTGTGTTTTAAGTAAAAACTACAGTTTCAGTTTTTGACTTCAAAATTTCACTTTTAATTTAATGTGTTACTTGATTTTTTGTAATTTTACTAACAATTTCTGAGTAAGAATTGCTTCTACACCAATTTTTTGGCATGGTTCCTGAAACTATTAAGTGTTACAGTGATTTTACCACAGTACGGAGTGTTCTTAAGCACAACACCGAGATCTACTCAGACTTAATCTACTTCCTTTTCTATCTATACTACCTTCCAGTTTTTATTTGTTTGCCTTTTACTGTTTTCAGACTTTCTGCAGAAAACAAATAGTCTGGCTGTGACTTTATCTAAATAAAATCAGTCAGATAAATGACTTTTGACTGACTGAAAAACTGAAGTGATCAAACTCTTGAACTATATGTAAATGAACGCACAAACAAGGTCGTGACTCCAAGTAATGGGATCAATGAAGACTCGACTCTAGTAGAAAATCAGTCACTGCCGTGAAACATTAATCAATCAGAAATCAATTTCCTCAAACTTCTCAGACTGTTTATCCCTTTCTTGAGAATTCTCGCTATCGTTGAGGTGTTTTTCTGTAACGTCACCACCATGTGCGGCTTGTCCTGGTTTATTATCTCAGCAGTGCCTAGCACAGAGAACTTAACCAGATAAGCTAATTACTATATTGCTTTCAGTCAAATCAACAAGTAGCTACTTGTGTAATTCCCCTTATATTTCCATTATGACTATTAAGTTCCCCGCAGACACTCACCAAAGCCAGGAAATAGTTTCATTATGTTTGCTGTTGATGTAAACTACCCTTTTAGTTTTAAACCTAATGTTAAATGATCTACAGGATCAATACAGATTCATTATATTTGTCATTAAGTTCAAGTCGTTCGCTATATCCTTGTGCGGTTCAGCAGAATGCCAGATATATTCCACCTCTATATGATGACGATGATGTTGTTTTGCGATTCACAATGAACGTGCAATTCATCAGGATCGGAACATCCCAGGTGAAAAGAGTCTAGATCGCACTAATCAGCGTCTGAATCATAGTGATTGAATCACGGGTTGTAAATGCATTTGATAAGCCAGTGTTTATTGAAGGTCGAGGCAGTCCGAGACAGACACTGAGGACACCACCTTATCACCAGCACGATAGTAAAAGAGAAAAAAATAACTCATGCCAGACAAACTAAGTGACAAAACCACTGCTTCTGCAACTGACCATTTCAAAACAAGTTGTGCTGTGCTTAAGAGCTCATACTGATTGAATATCACATTGATTTTATTCACGGTGCAAGTTCTTAACATTTTAGGAACTTATATTGCTTTTACTTGTTTGAATCAGTAAACAAACATTTAAAATACAATACTTTCTCAGTGAAAACTTACTTAAATGAAGTCAACTATGTAGTAAAACAATGTGTCCCAACCGTGTTCCTTAAAGTCCTCAAAAGTACACAGTGTGGATGTGTTTCAGGTGTGTTTGATTAGGGCCACGTCCAACATGTGCATCGTTGGTGGAACTCCAGGAACACGGTGAGTAAACACTGCTGTAAACGGCATAAAAAAGCCAAGTAGGTGAAAAGCTTTTATTACACTGTTTAATAATCACATGCTCCAAAGATACAGAAGTTCATGAAATGACATACAGGCATGAGCCTGCATTCTAACTTTATCTACATGATTTCCTGTAAAGGTTTTCCGAATAAAGCTTTTCTTCAACTTGCACGGGCAACAGAATGATTTTATCTCATCAGATTACTTAGTTGGCCATACAAGTTGTTGTTTAGGCTTGGATTTCATTGGTAAATCAATGGCAAAACATTGCAAAACTATGCAAACATGCTGACAGTACACATACAATCCGAAAAGATGCACTTTCTGTGAATTCACTGATGCACTACAAACATTTCAGGGGGATTGTTTTATTGTTTTATTATTTTTGACCCTGGACCACAAAACCAGTCATAAGGGTCCATTTTTTGAAACTAAGTTTTATACATCATCTGATACCATGAATAAATTAGCTTTCCAATGATGTGTGATTTGTTAGGATACGGCAATATTTGGGCGAGATACAACTTTTTGAAAATCTGGAATTGAATTAAGGTGACTTTTTGTGAAGTGTGATTAGAAGATATAGATTTTATTTTCATTTTTTAAAACTAAATAAAATGGAAAGTTTTCTAAAGTTGTATTTTCAGACTCTGAAGTGCTGCTAATACAATTCATGTTCTCCTTAGACCTTTATTTTTGGAAAATATATTGATTTTATTAATGTTCACTTAAACGTATCCCTTAGCTTTTTTTTTTATTTGTCTTAAATGCTTAAATTTGCCTCCATAAAACTTAAATTGTAATCCTGGCCCACTTTGTTAGTATAGGACAACTATTTTAAAATCTGAGGGTGCAAAAAAATCTAAATATTGAGAAAATCACTTTTAAAGTTGTCCAAACTAAGTTCTTAGCAATGCATATTACTAATCAAATTTAAGTTTTGATGTATTTACAGTAGGAAATTTACAAAATATCTTCATGGAACATGATCTTTACAAAATATCTCAATGATTTTTGGCATAAAATAAAAATTGATCATTTTGACCCATACAATGTATTTTTGGCTATCGCTACAAATATACCCGTGATACTTATGACTGGTTTTGTGCTCGAGGGTCACATTTAAAAGTGCACTTAAAGCACTTTGGCTTTAAACAAGCACTGGAAAGACAAATAAACCTTTAGAGTAACATAAAGTGCGTTTTAAATCCTAGATTTTGACTGTAAACTACAACAAAATGAGGTTTAACATCATCCTGGACACTCATTGTTTAACTATTTCAGCTCAAATGCCACAATTAAGTCAAATTCTGACTTTATCATAATTTATTTTTGTAAGCAGCGCTCGATGACCTTAATATTGCATACAAGTCTTATCAACAGGACGTGAATCATGTTTCCCAATGACAGCATCTCGAATCTATTTATATTCCAGCTTTTATGACAGTCATAAGAATGACTGAGCTTAAAAGTTGAAGGCCATGTTAAGATCGTTTAGTTTTCCTTCGGTCGGTGAACCTGAATAACCTGTTTTCGGTCAGTCTAAGATGAGTAACTATGAAGTTTTTTATTTAAATGTTTTATTTCAGGCTTAGTAATCCCATCGAGCGATGAATCGATGATTTTGCTCAGTTATGTCGAGTTTTAACAAACAATACGGCGTTTGCAAATAACGCGAACGCGATTCAACTCGACTAAATGCGCCTCAGCATTCAAACGTAAGTCAGTATTCCGACCTAACGTTCACAAACATAAAAACAAACGTGGCTAAAGCTTAGTAAGAGTAATTGTTTCCAACTCACCAAGTTAGATGTGTGAAGATGCGGATGTCACGGTTTTAATATCTGACTGAATATAGTTGAACACGCGCTCGCGGTTCCCGCGCTAAAAACTGAACGCGAGTCCTAACGGTCACCTCGTATTTATAATTAATTATATATTTATTTATATATACATTATTTATATATATATATTTATTTTGTTTTTAAATGTGCTTCTTATTTTTCAAAATGTCTTAAATTTATCCTATCCTAAAATATTTTAAAAAGTATTACATTTTCTTTTTCGCGGCTTTGCTGAAATACACTCACAGCCCAAAAGGGGCGCTGCTGTAAACGTATCAGACTCCTATAATTTTTTTTTTTTTTTTATACATACATTAAACAAAAATATGATACAAGGAAAATATGGCAGAAATAATCATATTTTTAATAGTACAGTTCAGTTTTGTGGCATATTAAATATTAGTGGTTTTTAAATGAAAGCAGCCAAAGCTGCCAATATATAGCCAAAAACATCCTAAAACATCACCTTATTTATTTTTACTGTTGCTGCCACCTAGTGTACATATGTAGACAGGTAACAAAACCTCAAAGGGACACGGATTTCAGTTTACAAATGGACAGAAAACAGTTTGCAGTTTGAGATTTGGAGAATCACCTTTCACAAAAAATAAAATATTTTAATTAAAGTGAAAAAAAAAAAAAAAATTACCCTGTAAGGGATATGGGACCAACTGTAACATTTTCTCTTTTGTTATTCAGGAAAGCTGCCAGTAATGCCTATTTGTATTTAATGTTTAAATAGAGCAAGTCAATGCTGTGCAAAAGTTAATCAACTCAATCCTAAAAACCCAAACACTGCTTTAATACAGAGCTTGTCCAGTTGTTTTGCAGTTTATTTCAGTGTTGCCAACTCATTCACGTTAACTTGTAACCAACAACCTTTAAAGAGGCAAACATTTAAGTTCAAAGTCATCAAAACTCTACAACAAAAATACTAGACTTGCAAGATATACTCCTTTGATAACGCGCCAAACGTCATCACTCCATCTTATGACTGAAGGTGTTAAAGGCATTAAAACTGCCCCCAGTTTCACCTACCACCACCTTCAGGGCATTAACCCCGAGATCTGCAGCGGTCGAGACCTCGGTTCATGAACTCTGAATCACTCAACAAAGTTGACAAAAGCTCAGAAACTTGGACAACACCATGTCAACATTCTCATCATGCAGGTTTATCAGCATTCATCACAGCTTAACTTACAGCTGTAAAGTGTTTCTGTAAAACCCTTTCAGCATTTTTGAGAATGAATGCAACCGCTTTGTGTTCAAGGGTTTTCAGCACATAACTGTTAAACAAAAAAAAAACACCACAAACAATGATAAATGTTTAAAGTTTTATTTATTCAAGCAGTTTAATCCAATGTACTTTTCCAAATGTTCAGCTATCAACTGCAAGAACACAATTGACAATGAGCATTCATTAAGAGGAATAAAAAGAAAGGAATGTTTTGGAATTTTTCAAAATTAAAAGTTTTCTATTTTTTTGGTAATTTTTTTTATATAAATCAAGGTCAAGATTTGGTCTCTCAACCTGGCAAAACATCTGGATGTCATTGTGTTTTTTTTTTCTGTTTGAGTTTCTGTTTTTCAATATTTATTCAATTTTTATTTTTAATGTGTCCCTCTTGGTGAAGACAGGGCCTAAGAAACCATTCTGAAAAAGGAAGGAAAATGTAAACGATTAGGGACAAATAATTACTTCAGTAGTCGAGCAGAGAAAAAGATGTGCACAAAATCCATGTGCAAGAGCTCTCCTCTCACCTTGCGTTAGACGGCCGGCACAGCAGCGCTGGGGACTGATTTCTGGGCAGCTTCTTTGGCCTGATGAGCCTGCAACACCGCTACCGCTTCATCCACCTAAGATAAAATATAAATATACAGAATACATTTTTTTTTTTTTTTTTTTTTAATAAATAATAATACATTTCTAAAAACTCCTTTGAATATTTATCCGATTAGGGATAAAACAGACCAGATCACATCACCACTCTCTTTAAAAACCCAATAACTTTAGACAAGCACAAAACGGAGCATCCCATGAGCACTGACCTTTGACCTCAGGGACTCCGGAGACTCCAGCATGTGCAGCAGCTCAGAGTTGTCGATCTCCAACAGCATTCCTGTGATTTTTCCAGCCAGACTGGGATGCATGTTCTGGATGAGTGGGAACAGACGCTCACCTGTGGCAGACGAGAGCATGCATTTGATATTTAAAAATTGATATCTTGCTTTAATCTACATACATTTAAAACCACACAATTAACAAGAAAAAAAAATAAATAAATAAAAAATAAAAATAATAATAATAATAATAATAATAATAATAATAATAATAATATTAGTATATTATATATTATATATTATATAATATAAAGTATAATAAAAACAATTTTGATGTCTATAAACCAAATGTAAGTATTTTATATACATAGAATTAGAATTTTTTCAACTCCAAAACTGCACATTAAAACAAGTGCCTTAGGGGGAAAAAAAACAAAAAAACAAAAAAAAAAAACAAAAACAAAAACAAAAAAAAAAAAACACTTTAATATTTCAAATAACTGTTAAAGGTCAAAATATGGTTGAAGTAATGGTCTAATGTTATTTAGTGTACTGTGTCTCAAATAAAATCACATACTTATTCTGACCTATACAAACTAAATATAGATTTAAAAAAAAAAAAAAAAAAGAAGAAACATTTAAAAAATGTCAATTAGTATTTTAGGGCTGCACTGTGATCCTTAAAGTATTTTAATGACATCTAATGAATCTGATTCTAAACACACCTGGTGAGATGTTTTGGTATATAACCTATTCTTACAAAGAATGACATTTCAGTGGGTGTCTTCTGTAAATCATGTTAAAAATGCATGACGCTTATTTCTTGCCCAGAAAAATAAAAACCAAAATAGGAACAGGAGAATCAACTCACCCAGCATCTGCTTCTGTTCTTGTGGAGGGGCGGCAGCCAGCATGGACGCCGTCAGAGGCTCCTGACCCTGAACGTGGACAGCAGGCTGAACGGTAGACAAATACATAAATGTTAGAGTTTATGAAATCACTTTTGTGCAAGACACGGTGACATTTGCAGAGCAAGTCAAATTTGCCAAAGCCTTTTCATAATACACATTGCTCCAAACTGCTTTACACAAAAATCACATTGTTTATAATATCTTCATTACTTATAGTCGCAATTATCAGATTAGAGCTGGATGACAATAAGTGTTACATTTTGTAACATTACAAACAATCAAGCAGTTGAGATTTGCTACATTGTATATACACACGTATCACTTCATGCATGCAACAAAGTTGCAGTTACATATCCAACTTAGTTTAAAGAGCCAGATAAGTTACATTGTTGCAATTCAGGCAGTTGACATTATCTATTATATGATTGTTTTACATTAGTGTGGTGTGGATGTGGATAAAATTGAACATCTAACTTTATACACAAGGTTAACATTTTGCGATACGCATTCAGTTTTCGCATTTAAAAATGCAAACAAAAATTTGGTAGTAAACCACGTAAGTTCCATGAGTACCTGTTGCATGGGCACCTGCGGCTGAGTGGGCATGTGCTGCTGTGGGTTGCGGACTCCAGGTGCGTACTTGTACTGTGGCACTCTCACCTGAGCCGTACCTGTGGCGGCACCTGCGGCGGTGGGACGAGGACCCATGGCCTGAGACGCTGTGGGAAACAAAGCACAGTTTAGATCAGTCAACTGTGGAGAAACACGCTCGCTGTATGTTTAACAGCGAGGTTCATCACTCACCCATGCGCTGGGGCTGGATCACCCTTGGGACCTGGGAGGAGGTGGGACGCACTGCGCCGAAGGTCTGCGGACGGGGCGCGGACGGCCTGACGGCGTTGGGCATGCTCTGGAAATCTGTAACGGAAATAAGCAAATCAGTAAAACGAAGAGTTGCTGTGGTCAGTGCAAGCGTGCTTGAGGGAATGTGGGCGGAGCTACTCACGCTGAGGGCGGACACCCTGAGTGGCCCAGCGAGGACTGGGGCGGAGCTGAGCGAGCTGACTGGTGGGATAGTACGCCGCACGATTCTGAGCCTGTCAATCACACACAAGAGAGGAACACAAACGTTATGAGTAAGAACCACTTCCGGATTACTCAATGTAAAGAAAATGCTTTTTTGGAGGCTAATTGTGACCTTGGACCACAAAACCAGTCTTGGGCAGCACGGGTATATTTGTAGCAATAGCCAAAAATACATTGTATAGGTCAAAATAATAAAAAAAATTGTTCTATGCTGAAAATCATTAGGATATTAAGTGATATTTTGTAAATTTTCTACCATAAATATTTTAAAACTTAATTTTTGATTAGTAATATGCATTAAGAACTTCATTTTTATGACTTTAAAGGTGATTTTCTTATTTTCTTTTTTTTTTTTCCACCCTTAAATTCCAGTTTTTTTTAAAAGTTGTATTTCAGCCAAATATCGTCCTATCCCAACAAACCTTACATCAATGGAAATGTATTTATCAAAAAAAAAATATGATTGGTTTTGTGGTCCAGGGTCACAATTTATGTTTTATGGAGGCAAATTTAAGCATTTAAGACCAATTAAAGAAAATATAGGGAGTAAATTCAAGCGAACATCAATAAGTCAATGTATTTTCTAAACGTAAAGGTCTAAGGAGAGCATTAATTGTATTAGCAGAACTTCAAAGTTTGAAAATACAACTTTTAATTCATTAAAGCTACAAAATGAAAATATTTGACTGACATTTGCTCTTATTTAAAAGCATAAACTCACTAAAATGTTTAAAACAAGACCACCTATGATCATTTTGCATTTCAAGTCTTGATTTAAGGAAGTTTAGATATTAGCACAGAAAAACAAGACAAAAATACTAAGGAATAATTTGCTGCAGCGTATGCAACATTTAATAGCATGACTACATTTAATAGGCCTTATTTTTTTGAAAAGGCAAGACTTTAGGACCTTTCTTTGTCTTATTTTGAAAGTCAGCATCTGAACTCCAACCATTTTCAGTCTTGATTGCTTTACTGCCGTTTAACAGTTCTGTTTACCAAATTAGAAGTAAACGCATATGAAACAGTATTATAGCATCGGTCTTATCTAGTGTCAGCGCTCAACAAATATACACTTAAGTCCTAGAAAGTCACTTTCAAACATTCACAAAAATCAGTTGCGAAATCTTGTGCGGAAAACTCACGGCCTCAATTTCCAATCACGTGTATTCTTACTGAAAAGACTGGATTTTGACCGCAAATATTGTCTGACCTGTGGAATGGCAGCCATGAAGTATCCGGACGGCGGCGCGGGCTGGTAGGGGTTGAGGACGGGGTTGGGCACGGCTCTGACGCTGGCCATCCTCTGCATGTACTGGCTGGTGAGATGAGCCTGACGCTCTTCCTTCCTCTGGGCCAGAGCCACGTACAGCGGCTTGGTGGCCACGATACGACCGTTCATCTCGGTCACGGCCTTAGTGGCTTCTTCGGGAGACGAGAAGCAGACGAAGCCGAAACCCTTGCTGCGGCCACCTTCCATCATCACCTGAACAAAACCAACAACAGATGTTAACAGGGACACTTGAGAGGGAAATCACTGGTGTTTGATGGAGGGTTGGCAATTAAAACTAGGGTTCAGATACTGTAAAATGAAATTCCAGGATTTAAGGGCCTTTCAAGCACTGCTTTTTTGATTTTCATGGACTTTGGTTTGCACTTAATATCTTCTCTTTCAAATTCTAAATAAATTAATAGTCCTGAAATCCTGATTTCAAACAAATAATTCATCATACACACTCCGAAGTCTCGAACTGAATCAAAAGATTCACAAACCTGCCCTAAAGTTGATCTAATCAAGTGACTCGTGATTCGCTCCAAAGTCCCGATCTGAATAATGATTTGTAAAGCATCATTTCAGATCAGGACTCAAAAGTGCTGGTCACGAATCATTTGATTTGAATCAATTTGTGAAATGATCCACAAACCCATTCTGATCCAAATCAAATGACTCGCCATATGTACACATAAGTCAGGAACTGAATCAAATGATTCTTGAACCTGCACCAAAGTCCCGATCTGAATCAAATGATTTGCGATCCACACTCCAAAATCCTGATCCAAATAATGAATCACGAACCATAATTTCATTTGAATCATTTAATTTGCGATCATTCACGAACCAGTTACAATCTAAATCAAATGATTTGTGATGCGTGCTTTGAAGTCTTGATCAAATGATTAGCAATCCCCACTCCAAAGTCCCGATCCGAATTTCAGATCACGAATCATTTGATTTGGATCATTAGATTTTGATTTGCAATTTGCAAAGTGATTGACCTGTTCAGAATCTTAAATGATTTGTGATATACACTCTGAAGTCTTGAACTAAAGCAAATGATTCACGATACTCAATTTGAAGTCAGAATCTGAATCAAATGATTCACGATCTGATTGGAGCGGTTCGAAACACTGAATCATTTTGCGACGCAATAATTTAACTGATTGGGTGTTTCGAAAAGCTGTTTCAGCTATCACTATAAGTTTTTTTTTTAATTCCAAGTGATGTTAAGTTAAATTAATGACTCTTAAATTTAATCTGGTTTTTGCCAGTGAATCGCTTGAAATGAATGATCAACGTCACTAGTTTGAATCAAAAGGGGCGGTTCCAGCTTAAATGACTGAATTGATTCAGTTCATCCGTTCCTATTTTTGCATCTTCAGCCTTGTTTACATGACACCGTCAGTACTACTACTGGCTTAGCTCACTAGTATAATGACATCAACTAAAAAACAAAAAGTCAAATTCAAGTACTTTAAGCACCTTGTATGAACCCTGTAGAACATTCACACTGAGCACAAGTTTTTTGGATACACATCTCAGATCATACCTTAGCACTGGTGATGGTGCCGAATGGTGAGAATTCTTTACGCAGGCGTTCGTCATCAAGGCCGTCGTCCAGATTCTTTACGTACAGATTGACTCCCTGTTGAAAACATCATGAATTAAAGTTCACGTACAAACATCACCTTTACCGCTCTCATCCGCATCATATACTGCTCATGTCATACCTGGTAGCGAGTCATGCGGTCCTGCTTCATCTGCTCAAACTTGCGCTTGAGCTCCGTCTGACGCTCTCCCTTCTTCTGAGCGCGACCCACGTACACCTGCTTCCCGTTCAGCTCTTTTCCATTCATCTCATCCACGGCCTGTCCACCAGAGGAAACACGTCAGAATATAACAATGTTCTAGTGATCACTATAAAACCACACAAAGGCTTAATATGCTGCTGCTCACCCTCTGGGCGTCCTCGTGCCTCTCAAAACTGACGAAGCCAAAGCCTTTAGATTTGCCGCTGTCGTCGGTCATGACGCGAATGCTCAGCGCTGGACCTAAAATAAGGCACAAACACGTCACATCTGATTCATGTGGCAAACCCAATACCTCCACTAGCATAAATATTCAGCTAAACACATTTTAAAAACATGAAATTAAAGAGAAAAAAAAACAATTGATTTATATAGATTATTTTTTATTATTATTAGATATTGACATTTAACAATTGATGTATAAACAATACTCTGTGTAACAAATACAAATAATATACTTAAGTTAAAGACTTTTAAAACGTAAAATAAAAAAAATAAAAAGATTTATGCATGCACATACACATGCATATATAAAAGTTTAAAACTTTAATATAAATACATAAAACAAAACCATTTATACACAAGTTTTTTTTTTTTTTCAGCTAAAGACTAAGTAAAGTTAAAATGAAAAAATATATAATTTTTTTTTTTTTTGGCTAAAGACTTCAAATTGAAAAATCAAAAATGATTTCTATATGCACATACACATGCATATGTAACAGCATAAAGCTATATAAAAAATTAAATAAAATATAATAAAATTGTTTAATAGACAAATACATTTTTCAGCTAAAGGCTTTTAAAAATGTAAAATTAAAAAAATAAGTTGATTTATATACGCACATGTATAAATGTATAAAACTATATAAATATAAATGTATAAAATTCTGCATAAAAATGTGAAACTGAAAGTATATAAAAACATACCAAATATAACAAAATAAAATGGATATAAATGCATAAAAACCTCCGCTATTAGTAAAACCCACCAAATTTGCTGAAAATCTCCTTCAGCTTTTCATCATCCATATCTTCTCCAAAGTTCTTGATGTAAACATTTGTGAACTCTTTGGCACGGGCGCCCATCTCAGCCTCACGCTCCTTGCGAGACTTGAAGCGACCGACAAACCTTTAAGACGCAATAAATCACCTTTATTATTCTGAACATTTGATTTATTTTTCATTTTACTATATTGTTTTTTTTTTAATTAAACCAGCATGCATAAGGCAGAACATGGATGTTTGAGACACATTGAGCACGCTTCACTCCAAACACTGTTGACTACAATGCTGTTAATTCAAATACACACTTACACTTTGCGGTCATTGAGCAACATGCCGTTCATTTTCTCAATGGCTCTTTCTGCCGCCTCATGGGTCTCAAAGTGCACAAAGCCGTATCCTTTAGAGCCGTTCTCATCGCAAACCACCTTCAGAAAGAGAACAGCAGCACTGAGCACGAGCACAAACACCACAAACAAACATGCGTGTTGCCGCAAACACACGGCCGGCTCTTACCTTGCAGGACAGGATGTTGCCGAAGGCAGAGAACGTGTCGTACAGGGCCTTGTTGTCGATGGACTTGTCCAGGTTCTTGATAAAGATGTTGCCCACGCCGCTCTTGCGCAGGGACGGGTCACGCTGGGACCACATGATGCGGACAGGGCGGCCCTTGATCACGTCAAAGTTCATGGTGTCCAAGGCGCGCTCGGCTGAAATAACAGGTAGGTAAAAACATGTGTAAAAATCTATATAAACCAATAATAAACATCGAAGTATATAAAATTCATTATCTTAGGATAAAAAAAAAAATAATTATATATATATATATATATATATATATATATATATATATATATATATATATATATATATATATATATATATATATATATATTAATTATAAATATAAATATAGAATACATATAAATACACAATATATAAATATGATATAAAAAAAAATCTAAAATATATAATTTGTTTCAAAAAACAACATTCATTGAAATATATAAAATATATAAATGATATAACATTCATATATTATGATATAAATATTATACATTTAAAAAAGATTGTTGAACAAATATATAAATTATCTAAAATATACATAAAACTAAATATACAATATATAAAATACACAAAAATATAAAACTAAAAACTATTTAGACATTTTTAAATAAATATTAAATAAACTACCTAAAATAGAAAAAATAAAAATAATAAAATAAATAGATAAATATAAATAAATTATAAAAAAAAATTATATATATATATATATATATATATATATATATATATATATATATATATATATATATATATATATATATATATATATATATATACACACACAAAATTAAAACTACATACGAATGTATATAAAAAAACCTGAAACAATATAAACAATTTTTAAAATCCATCAAACAAATATAAAACAAAACAACTAAATATAATTAAATAAAATTATATGATTAAATAGATCTGTTTTTTTTTTTTCAAATTGTTTTATATTTTATATCATTATTATTATTAAGTTGAAACCATGAAACTTGTACAGCATAAAAGTAATTTATTTAAAATAAAAACTAAATAAAATACAAAAATATATTTTTGTGGCCCTATAAAATGGTTTTTTTTTTTTCCCACAAATCATTTTAACTTTTCTGGATTCCACTGTAATGGTTACATTAAATTCCAATACTGAAAACTTTTATTTATTTAATTAAACAATAATAGGAACCTATTGCTTATTTATTAGGCCCCTATGAAATTTGTGGGGGGTTTTCTTTTGTTTCCATTTAAATTTAAATTTTTCTGGAATAAATTTTAATGGTTAAAACTATTAAATAATAAATAGATAAATAAATAAATAAATAATCTAAAAATACATAAACATAAAAACTAGATTTATACACGCACTCACATACATATACATGTACATATACACATACATATATACATATATATATATATATATATATAAAATATATAAACTTGCATATAGAAAGAAATTAGAATTCGTATATATTAATATATTGTATATTTTTACATTAAAATATATAAAAACCATACATAAACAGGTTTAAAAAAAAATAAATAATAAACCAAATATTTTAGTTTTCCTGTTCTGACCAACCGAGCGTGTTCGCTTACCGTCGGCGGGCTGCTGGAAGTTGACGTAGGCATAACCGAGCGAGCGGCGGGTCATCATGTCCCTGCACACCCGAATGGAAAGAATGGGCCCAGCCGGGCTGAACTTCTCGTACAGCATGGCCTCGGTCACATCCGGGTGCAGATCACCCACATACAGGGAGGCCATCGGGTAACTGGGCGCGCTGGGGTTCATTTTCGGACGACAAAAGAGCGAAGATCTGGAAACACGGAGCTGATTGAACACGCGAACGGGCTCGGAGCGGCGGCGGTAATGGCGACGGACGAGACCAAGACTGTTTGCTCGATTTCCTCCTCGAACACGGTCACACGGTTAAATACTCTTAAAGAACAGACTTAAAGACGAATTAAAACGCGTTCGGTACCGGTTTGGCGTCGATGTTTTGGCGGTATCGATCAAACTCAAGATGATTAAAATCTCCTCAGGCCTACTGCGGTGCTGCTCTGATTAAACTCCTCAAATCTCGTCCGCGGATCCTGCTTCACCGAGGTATTCGGTACTAAAAGTAGATTTTTTGTTTGTTTTTTCTTCTGTTTTGTGATTTTTTTTTGTATTTTTGATTTTTTATATAAGATGTGTGCCGAGGCTCTGAGGCACACGCGCTCTCTCTCGCACCGCACAAGGTAGGGGGAGAGAAGCGGAAGTACGGCTCAGATAAGAAGGCGTTCTCGCCGGATGTTGCGTGAGGTTCCTTTATATTTTTACGTAAGAGCAGAATAAGAGTCCGTGCGATGATAAAATAAGAGTAGCGCGAATGACGCATAAAATAAAGGACAGAACCTCAACCTGGAACCTGGACAAAACAGTCTGCTAAATGCATTAAGTGCCATAATAATTCACTACAAGATTCGCGTGCCTCCTTCGTGATACCATACGAGATAAACAATTAAAAGGGTAATTGCGGCTATAAACTCTAAATATATGAAACGTTAGTTGTAACTGTAATAATTTACAATTTAACGTCGAGATTCTGAGAGTGGAAAACAAAAATACAAGATATGAACTCAAACTTATGACTTTTTCCTTCAGATTTGTGAGAGAAACAAAATAAAGAATTAAAAAGTCTCAAAGACCATTTTTATCCAGTGGCAGAAACAAGCTTCTATAGTTATTTCTTCCCCTAAGAGTGGGCGTGGCTGTTTGTAATTTTTATGGGTGCGACTTCCGGTCTCGTCCGCATCCAGCTATTTTTAGCTGTAGGAAATAGCTTATTTTGCTGCCTGATATTGCAAATTGGTTTGTTATACCATATTATATTAATGTATTATCTTAATTATGAACACACTGGTTTGTAGTGCAAACTGTTTTATCGTTCACTGCATTATTCTTCTCATTATTTCCCAATAGTGGACAATGAACCGGAAGTCTCAGCCATAGCCGAGACTCACTGAATTGAAGTGTTTTCTGTAAAGAGGAAAATTATTGTCCATTTATTTTATGACTGTATTATACAAAATTATTTTGGTGTGATTCTTTTAAACAGAGTAGAAATATTGAATTGAAACTCAAAGAAAATGATTTTTTTTTTTTTGAGCATACTGTTGATTTCAATATTTGGTATATTACCAATTTACTCATTATATATAGAAATTTCTTTATTCATAAATGTAAATGAGTAGTGAATAAACTCAATTTAATTTTTTTACATAATTTAAAATAGAAATAGGTCACTACCTATATGTTTAAACAAAAAATTAAGCAAAAAAAAAAATAAATTAAAATATTTAAACTTATTTATTTTAAATAAGACAGTATGCTCTTAAAGTACTAGTTTTAATTAAAACCAAAAAAAAAAAAAAAAAAAAAAAAATCATCTTTTATTTTTCGTCTTTACTGGTTTTGTATATAATGGATTGGCAATTTTGTACTTTAATGTGGAAAATAAAGTGTGGCATTGATTTCAAAAATGCAAAATGCAAGCCAGAAAGGACAAACACACATTTGCAAACTCATTTATTTATTTAGTTGCAGAACAATATTTTTAATAAACATTGAATTTTTAAAATTAAAATACATTTTTCAAAAACTTAATTTTTTTTAATGATTAAATCTGTGTGTGGTCATTGATATCCATGTTTCAGACGGCATGAATAGCAGGGCTTGTCTGGATGATATCTGAGCCTCTTCCATCGTCTGATGAGACTGAAGAACAGCAAGTGCTTCGTTCACCTGAACACACTCACATTTTTAGAAAGAAATCACACATTAAAACAACCAAAGCTGTACAAACAGGAACAGACCTTGATGCACAGAGACTGATGGCAGCGCAGCAGCTCAGACTCGATCGTCTCCAGCAGCATCTCAGTGATCTTACTCGCCAGCGGCCCCACCGCGTCCTGCACCAGCGGGATAAAAACTACATCAGACAAGAAAACAACACACGGGAGTAAACTTAGCCAGAATCTAATTATTTTAATTAATTTAAATTATGATTTTCAAAGGTCCTTTCATCATTTACTTACTCTCTCAGTTTCATTAAAAATACACTGCCGCTCAAAAGTTTGGGATCAGTAAGACTTGTAATGTTTTTTTTTTGGTTTTTTTAAAAAGTCTATTAAAAAGTCTCATCAAGGCTGCATTTAATTGATAAAAAAAATACAGGAAAACAGTAATATTGCAAAATGTTACTACAACATAAAATAATGGTATTTATTTGAATATACTTTAAAATGTAATTTATTTCTGTGATGCAAAGCTGAATTTTCATCAGCTGGTACTCCAGTCTTAAGTGTCACATGATCCTTCAGAAATCATTCTAATATGCTGATTTATTTTTTTTGGAACCTGTGATGCATTTTTCAGGATTCTTTGATCAAAAAAAGGTTAAGAAGAACAGCATTTATTAAAAATAGAAAGGTTTTCTAACAATATACACTACTGTTCACAAGTTTAGGGTCTGTACATTTGTATTCTTTCTTTTTTTTAAAAAAAAGAGAAAATTAATACCTTTATTCACCAAGGATGTGTTAAATTAATAAAAAGTGATAGCATACATTTACATTGTTAGAAAAGATTTATATTTTGAATAAATGCTGTTCTTTTTAACCTTTTATTGGTCAAAGAATCCTGAAAAAAAAGAATCACAGTTTCCAAAAAAAAAACACTGATAATTCTAATAATAAATCAGCATATTAGAATGATTTCTGAAAGATCATGTGACACTTAAGACTGGAGTAACAGCTGATGAAAATTCAGCTTTGATCACAGGAATAAATTATATTTTACAGTATATTAAAACAAAAACTATTATTTTACATTGTAATAACATTTTGCAACATTACTGTTTTTCTTCTGCATTTTTGATCAAATAAATGCAGCCTTGATGAGCATAAGAGACTTTTTAAAAAGCATTTCAAGTCATACTGATCCCAAACGTTTGAGTGGCAGTGTGTCTACAAGTTCTGAAGATGAATCAAAGATTTATGGTTTGAAGAAGGTCCACTCACCCTGAGGACTGACGCTCTGTGTGTCCCATTGAGAGCCGGGCTGAGGCTGAGTGACGTGATATGAGGAGAGATGCTGAACCTGTGAAATAATAACAGAGCTCGTCACACGGTTTCTCTGTGTTTCTCAGTGTGTGTATGATGAGAGTGTGTTCTGTGAATCTGAACCTGCTCAGCGTGTGTTTTGTGCTGCTGGCGTCTCATGTGCTGATGGATGAGCAGAGCCTGACGCTCCTTCTTCCTCCGGACCAGAGCCATGTATAACTACATAAAAACATAAAATGTATATAATACATAATAAAAAAAAATAATAATAATCATCACTGCTAGCAGTAAAACTCACCAAATTTGCTGAAAATTTGCGTCAGCTTGTCATCATCCATCTCTTCTCTGATGTTCTGGACGTGAACGTTTGTGATCTCTTTGGCGCAGGCTTTCTTCTCGGCCTCACGCTCCTTTCGAGACTTGAAGTGACCCACAAATCTTTAAGATGCAACAAGTTAGATTTATTATTCTGAATATTTACCATTTTTAATAATCAACATCATATCAGCATCAAAGGCTATAAACATGTTAAACAAAAATATGTTTTAAAAAAAATAACGTTTACAATTTAATATTCTTTACAAAAAAAAATACACAAAAACACCACAAGTTACATAAAATCTTTCAGTTTGATAACTTCTAATAATTTCCCAGGAGAAATGCTTTAGGTATATATAAAATGTGTTTTTTTGTTTGTTTGTTTTGTTTTTTACTAAACCTGCGTGCATAAATGCTGTTTGAGAAACAGCAAGCATGCTTCACTCCAGACCAAACGCAGTTTACTACAAATACACACTTACACTTTGCGGTCATTGAGCAACATGCCGTTCATTTTCTCAATGGCTGTTTCTGCGGCCTCATGGGTCTCAAAGTGCACAAAGCCATATCCTTTAGAGCCGTTCTTATCGCAAGCCACCTTCAGAAAGAGAACAGCAGCACTGAGCACGAGCACAAACACCACAAACATGCAAACACACGGCCGGCTCTTACCTTGCAGGACAGGATGTTGCCGAAGGCAGAGAACGTGTCGTACAGGGCCTTGTTGTCGATGGATTTCTCAAGGTTTTTGATGAAGACGTTGCCCACGCCGCTCTTGCGCAGGGACGGGTCTCGCTGGTACCGCATGATGCGAACGGGACGGCCCATGATCACGTTAAAGTTCATGGTGCCCAAGGCGCGCTCGGCTGAAATAACAGGGAGTTAAAAACATGAGTGTGAGTTACTTAAATTAACAGTAACACTACAAGCAAAAAATATAAAATGCATAATATCCCATATAATATCAACAAAATATAAATAAAAATAAATACATACAATAACATATATATATATATATATATACACACACACACACATCATCTACATATATATATATATATATATATATATATATATATATATATATATATATATATATATATATATATATATATATATATATATATAATCTAGAATATGTAAAATGCAAATATATAAAACGCATAAATATTTAAAAATATCTAAAATATAATTTCTAAAATACATTAAAAATACATAAATATAAAATGTATACAAAATACCAATATATAGTACATATTTACACACTAATAAAAATATTAATGATATATGAAAAAATGTCTACATAGAACAAATTTAAAAACGTAAAACCTAAATTATTAAAAACATTAAAAAGTATATAAATATTAAATATAAAGTTTTCCTGTTATATATATATACTCTGTGTGTGTGTGTTTGTGTATATATATATATATATATATATATATATATATATATATATATATATATATATATATATATATATATTTAGATAGATAGATAGATAGATAGATATAGAACAATGTAAATATATAAAATAAATTCCATAAAATACATTGAAAATATATAAATATGAAACGTATTTAAAATACACACACACATATATATTTATTATATATATATTTTTCTTCACACAAAAAAACAAAAAAATAAATTTTAAAAGGTAAAAAAATACATATACATATATATAACAAAAATAAATATTTAAAAACAAATTGCAAAAAAAATACATTATATATATCTATATATCTATACATATATACACACACACATATATATATATATATTAAAAAAATACATTGAAAAAAAGAAGTAATGTTCTGTTTTTAAAAAGAAGAAAAATATTTCAGAGTAGGATATATAAAACAATATATATATATATATATATATATATATATATTTAAAAACAAATTGCAAAAATAAATAAATAAAATTATAATAATAATAATAATAATAATAATAACACATACAGAACAACATAAAACGTAAACATTTAAAAATATAAAACACATTAAAAATTTTATAAATACTAGTTTAAAAACGCTAGTATATAATATATATTCACACACTAATAAAAATGTCAACTACATGATTTTTTTTTTCCTTTTATAAAAGACACATTTTTAAAGGTAAAACACATAAAAACTGAATGTATATAAATATTAAGCATATTTTAAAAAGCAGTTTTTAAAGGAAGTATCTCTGAGACCGAGTGTTCGCTTACCGTCGGCGGCCTGCCTGAAGTTGACGTACGCATAACCGAGCGATCGGTGGGTAATCACGTCCCTGCACACCCGAATGGACAGAACGGGACCGACTAACGTGAACTTCTCGTACAGCATGGCCTCGGTCACGTCCGGGTGCAGATCACCCACATACAGGGAGGCCATCGGGTTACCGGGAGCGGCGGGGTTCATCATCGGACACCGATCTGACTGAACACACGCGAACGGGCTCGGAGCGAGACAAGATTAAATATTCTCAGACACGAATTAAAAGGCGTTCGGCAGATTCGGCGTCGATGTTTTCGCGGTATTAAAATCTCCTCAGGCCGAATACGGCGCTGCTCTGATTAAACTCCTCAAATCCCGTCCGCGGATCCGATGTATTCGGTCATAAAAGTAGATTTTTTGTTTGTATGTTTTCTGTTTTGTGATTTTTTTGTATTTTTTTATAAAGAAGATGTTTGCCGCGGCTCTGAGACACGTGCGCTCTCGCACAAAGCAGGAGAGAATCGGAAGTACAGCTCAGATAAGGCGGCTGTTTTTTCCACCTTCAGTTTGTTAAGCCTTCGGTGGTCACTCCAAGTATGTTATGCTGATAGACTTATTGTTTTATAGCTTGAAATAAAATTCTAAAATCACGTTAAAAGCCTCAAAACAAGGAGAAACTTCACAAATCTAAGCTCAGATAAGGCGGCGTCCGCGCCGGATGTTGCGTGAGGTTCCTTTATAGTTTTACGGAAGAGCAGAATAAAAGTCCGGGCAGTGATAGAATAAGAGTAGCGCGATTAATACACACAATAAATAAATAAATACAAATAAAAAATAGAACGTCAAGGCTTCATGGGTTTACAGGGAATGTTTGAACCGGACAAAACAGTCAGCCAAATGCATTTAATGTCATATAAATTTACTACAAGATCTGTGTGCGTCTTGCCTCCTTCTTGTTAATATGGAAGGCTGTTTTCTCCACAAGATTTAAAAAAATAATAATAAAAAAAACTAAAAGGGTAATTGCAAATTTTAGCTCCTAATTCTGTAATTTTATCTCAACTCTGAGGGGAAAAAAGAGGTATGTGGAAAATAAACTCAGAACTGAGAGACATAAACTCGCAATTCTAATAATTCAATTCTCAAACACTACAATCAAAAAATATTAAATATATGTAATATTCTATATAACGTGCAAATATATATATATAACGAAAAGTAAATTTAAATACACTAAAAAACATTTATGAAAATATAGAAATAAACATATATAAAATAATTATGTAAAAGAAAAATAATATTCATCTGTATATGAAACATTGTATATAATCTAGAAAATTATTATTATATATATAATATTAAAAATACATAATTACATTAAAATACATAACATACAAAAATACATTAAATACCTTTCATAAAATACA
The DNA here is from genome assembly GCF_022985175.1 of Labeo rohita. Lineage (NCBI taxonomy): Eukaryota > Metazoa > Chordata > Actinopteri > Cypriniformes > Cyprinidae > Labeo > Labeo rohita. Next base: position 858,429 of record NC_066884.1, read on the forward strand.
TTTAAAATACACAAAATATAAAATAAACATAAAATAAAAATATATAATATATATTTACACATTAATAAAATGAGAGATGTAAACTGTAGGGAAAAAATGTAGGGACATAAATTCATAAATTCTGAAAAAAAAAAAAAAAACTAATGTGAGACATAAAGTCCAAATTTAGAGATATAAACACAATTCTGATAAAATTCCTCATAATTAAAAGAATTGTTAGATTAAAAGTCTTAAAAGTAAAACTTCCTTGTGTTTATTTCCTTTTATTTTAATAAAAATGACATACAGTACACTCTTATTTATTTAAAAGAATTTGTATATTTTTTGGCATTTTTGTAATTGTTTTGTGTATAACGCTTGGCCAAAATCGTATTGGCAAACACAGTCATGCCAATACAGTACTTAAATTGAACAGTAATACTCACAGAACTGCTTGGATTTAGTGATAATAGCTTTTTATTGCATTCATCCTCCTGACTCAACTTTAACTTTAATGTACAAAATGAAGTGTGAAACTGTGATTTTAAACAATATGCAAATAAATCAATCAATCAATAAATAAAAATGCCTTGCAAAAGCACGTTTAGCCTATTTATTTATGTTGCAGCAGAATATTTTAATAGAGACTAAATTGTTCAGTTAATTAATATTACAAAATTAATGTTAAAATGAATAAATCTGTGTGCAGTCATTGATATGAATATCTGGATGATCTGATGATCTGAGCCTCTTCCATCGTCTGATGAGACTGAAGAACAGCAAGCGCTTCGTTCACCTGAACACACACACACACATTTCAGAAACAAATCACACAATAAAACAACCAAAGTCGTACAAGCGTGAGCCGACCTTCATGCACAGAGACTGACGGCAGCGCAGCAGCTGCAGCAGCTCCGACTCGTCCGTCTCCAGCAGCATCTCGGTGATTTTACTCGCCAGCGGCCCCACCGCGTCCTGCACCAGCGGGAAGAGACTGCGACCTGCCCAACAAAACAACCTCGGATGAGAGTTTGTCGAAATCAACGGGACATAGTAACTCAGGAGTGAACTTACCAAGCGCCTGCTTTTCTGCTGAGCTGGACACAGATGAGCTCAGACACTCCTGGACCTGAATGTGGACGAGAAACCACACCAGTTATGATATATAATGAATATTACACTGTGCACACACATATAAAAAACTACAGTCAGTGAGTGAGACCTGTTGAACAGTCCACTGCTGCTGCGGTTTGCTTGTGAACTCGTGATGATCGTAAACTTCAGGAGTGTAGATGTGCTGCGGTGCTGCGCTCACGGCCAAACAGAGAGACTGATTCACTGTGATGAGAAAGAAATACATCAGAACTCTCGATGACACATCACAGCTGTTTTGTTTTAATTAATTATAGCAGTTTTTATTGTACTTTTTAATTTTTAAAATGCTTTAGTTTGACATTTTGATTATGTAATTAATTTTAGGATTTTCTATTTAAATTTGATATTTTAAAATAATTAAGTTTTTAATAGTGTGTTTCATTTTGACTTTATTTTAAAATATGTTAATTTCACATTTTGATTATATCATTAATTTTACAATTTTCCATGTGGATTTAATATTTTAAAATGATTTAATTTCACATTTTTATTACATAATTAATTTTAGACTTTTCTATTTTAATTTAATATTTTAAAATGATTTAATTTTTTATAGTGTGTTTCATTTTGACTTTATTTTAAAATATGTTAATTTCACATTTTGATTATATAACTAATTTTAGGGATTTTTTATTTAATATTTTAAAATATTTAATTTCACATTTTGATTACATAATTAATTTTAGACTTTTCTATTTTAATTTAATATTTTAAAATGATTTATTTTATTATAGAGTGTTTATAAATATGTTCATTTTGATTATATCATTAATTTTACGATTTTCTATGTTGATTTAATATTTTAAAATGATTTAATTTCACATTTTTATTACATAATTAATTTTACAATTTTCTATTTTAATTTCATATTTTAAAATGATTTAATTTTTTATAGTGTGTTTCATTTTGACTTTATTTTAAAATATGTTCATTTCAATTTTCTATATTGATTTAATATTTTTAAATGATTTAAATTCACATTTTAATGATGTAATTAATTTTGAGATTTTCTATTTTGATTCAATATTTTAAAATATTTAATTTCACATTTTCGTTATATAATTAATGTTAGAATGTTCTGTTTTGATTTAATATTTTAAAATAATACATTAATTTCATATTTTGATTATATAATTAGTTTTAGGATTTTTTACATTTTAATTTCATATTTTTAAATGATTTAATTTCACATTTTGATTGTATAATTAATTTTAGGATTTTCTATTTTGATTTAATATTTTAAAATGACTTAATTTTATAATAGTGTGTTTGATTTTGACTTTTATTAAAAATGTTAATTTCACATTTTGATTATATAATTAATTTTAGTATTTTTTATTTTTATTTCGTATTTATTTAAAATGATTTAATTGCACATTTTTATGATTAAATTTATTTTAGTGTTAATTTAGATTTTTTTATATATATATAATTTATTATAATTTCACATGTTTTAATTTATATATTACCTCTGGCTTAATGTTTTGTTTTTTGGTTATTTTCCAGGTTCTTTGTATATTGTTTATATATCTATTATTGTTGTTATAGTCTACTTTGTCTATTTTGGGCTGTAAATGTGTGTATTTATCTTTATGTATGTTCAAAAAAAAAAGTGTAATATTTCAATTAATTTTAGCAGTTTTATTTTGACTTTTTAGTTTAAAATGATATATTTTCACATTTTATAATATAGTTAGATTATATAATTAATTTGAGTATTTTTAGTATTTTACAAATGATTTAATTTCAAATGTTTATGATTAAATTAATTAATTTTAGTGTTTATTTAGACTTTTAGTTGTTGTTTTTTGTTTGTTTTTATTTCAAAATAGGTGTTTGTTTGTTTGTTTTATTTTTACATTTTTATGATTTAATTAATTTGGGTGTTTTTCTGATTTGTTTAAAAATATATAATTTATTTTGACATTTTTATTGTTTAATTATTTTAACCAAGTGTTTTATTTTGGTGTGTTTATTTTAAAATGGTTTAAAATTTAATTTTATATATTTGTTATATAAGTGTTATTTTGATTTACTTTTAATTTATTTATTTACATTTGTATAATTAAATTGATTTAAAAAAAAAAACATCTCGTGTATTATTCAAAGATGAAAATCCTGTCATCATTTACTCAATCTCCTGTATGACTTTGGTTTATCCTTGATATGGATTTACATTTGTTTACCTTCAAAAGGAGGGTCAGAAACCCCTCAGTTTTCATTCAAAACATCTTCATTTTTGTTTCAAAGATAAACAAAACTCCACTCACAGTGAGGACTGACGCTCTGTGTGTCCCATTGAGAGCCGAACTGAGGCTGAGTGACGTGATATGAGGAGAAATACGGAACCTGTGAGACAATAACAGAGCTCGTCACGTGTGTCTCTGTGTCAGTGTGTGTATGACGAGAGCGTGACGTGAATCTGGACCTGCTCGGCGTGTGTTTCGTGCTGCTGGCGTCTCATCACGTGCTGCTGGTTGAGCAGAGCCTGACGCTCCTTCTTCCTCTGAGCCAGAGCCACGTATATGGGCTTGGAGTCGATGATGCGGCAGTTCATCTCAGTGATGGCTCTGGTGGCCTCTTCGGGAGACGAGAAACAAACGAATCCGAAGCCTCGGCTGCGGCCGCCGTCTGTCATCACCTGAGCAAACACACTCCTGGATCTTCACATTCACTGGGTTACAGTCAAATAACAACACAACCTTTATCAAACATAAAAATGATCGCAGACTGATTTGTACCTTAGCGCTGGTGATGTTTCCGTACGGAGAGAATTCTCTGAGCAGCCGTTCGCTGTCAACGCTGTCACTCAGATTCTTCACGTACAGATTCACGCCCTGTCAGGAGCATCAAAACACACTCACCACAACCAGAACTAAAACAACTAGACAGTAAAGATCGTAGACAAACTTTAAGTTGGCTTGAAGAAACCTAGCCTGAAAGTTTAAAGTAGTTTTAAAAGCTTGAGGTTTGAAGGTTTCCAGTTTTAACTAGTTTAAAGCAGTTTTAAAGTTAGTGGCTAGGCTACCTGGGGTGGTTGCTAGGGTGTTTCTAGGTTCTCAGAGTGGTGGCTAGAGTGTTACTACCATGTTATTACCATGATTAGCAAGTTATTAGCAGGTTTCTAGCATGTTACTAGCATGATTCTAGCACGATTAGCAAATTAACAGCATGAAAAATGTTACTAGCATGTTGCTAACATAATTAGCTAGTTAGTAACATGTTGCTAGCCTGTTTCTAGTATGATTAACATGTTATTAGCATGTTGATAACATGATTAGCATGTTACTAACATGTTGCTAGCATGATTAGGAAGTTACTAGCATGTTGTTACCATCATTATATAGTAACTAGGATGTTGCTAGCCTGTTTCTAGTATGATTAGCATGTTATTAGTGTGTTGATAACATGATTAGCATGTTACTAGCATGTTGCTAGCATGATTAGGAAGTTACTAGCATGTTGCTAACATAATTAGCTAGTTAGTAGCATGTTGCTAGCCTGTTTATATTATGATTAGCATGTTATTAGCATGTTGATAACATGATTAGCATGTTACTAACATGTTGCTAGCATGATTAGGAAGTTACTAGCATGTTGTTACCATCATTATATAGTAACTAGGATGTTGCTAGCCTGTTTATAGTATGATTAGCATGTTATTAGCATGATAAGCATGTTACTAGCATGTTGTTAGCATGATTAGGAAGTTACTTGCATGTTGCTAACATAATTAGCTAGTTAGTAACATGTTGCTAGCCTGTTTCTAGTATGATTAACATGTTATTAGCATGTTGATAACATGATTAGGAAGTTACTAGCATGTTGTTACCATCATTATATAGTTACTAGCATGTTGCTAACCTGTTTATAGTATGATTAGCATGTTATTAGCATGATATGCATGTTACTAGCATGTTGCTAACATAATTAGCTAGTTAGTAGCATGTTGCTAGCCTGTTTCTAGCATGATTAGCATGTTATTAGCATGTTGATAACATGATTAGCATGTTACTAACATGTTGCTAGCATGATTAAGAAATTACTAGCATGTTGTTAGCATCATTATATAGTTACTAGCATGTTGCTAGCCTGTTTATAGTATGATTAGCATGTTATTAGCATGTTGCTAACATGATTAGCATGTTACTAGTATGTTGCTAGCATGATTAGCAAGTTACTAGCATGATTAGATTGTTACTAACATGTTTCTAGCATGATTAGGAAGTTACTAGCATGTTGCTAGCACAATTAGCTAATTACTAACATGTTGCTAGCCTGTTTCTAGTATGATTAGCATGTTATTAGAATGTTGCTACCATGATTAGCAAGTTACTAGTGTGATTAGCATGTAACTAACATGTTGCTAACATGATTAGCATGTTATTAGCATGTGCTAGCATGACTAGCATGTTTAAACCAGCTAAAACCAGTGTTACTTGCGTTACTTGACTAGTTACTTGAAAAAGTAATCTGATTATGTAACTCGTGTTACTTGTAATGTGTTACACCCAACACTGATTACTATAATGATAGAAATAACTATAACAATAACTAAAACAACCTCAGTGATATCAGTAACTAGAATGATCACTAAAACAACTAGAACTAATTCAATAAGCAGTGCTGGGGGTAACACATTATTACAAGTACATAATCAGATGACTTTTTTCACGTAACTAGTAAAATAACGCGTTACTTTTAATTTACAAGAAAATATCGGAGTTACTTTTTCCAACAAGTAACGCTAGTTACTGATTATAAGTTCTCCTGTTGGAAAAAATCAGGAGTAAGATGTTACTTTAGTTCTAGAATAACTATAACATCAACTTCTACTATAACAATAACAGTAACGTCTGCGATAAATATAACAATAACCATGATGACAACTATAATGACAATAACGATAGTGATAACTAAAACAATTGCTTCAACAATAATTATTTTAACGACAACTATAAAGTTAGTGGTAACTATAACAATAACTTAAGCAATAACAATCGCGATAACTTTAACAATAACTATAGTGATAACTTTACTATGATGATAGCATTACCTCGAACTATAACTATACCAGTGACTATAACGATAACGATCAGCACTCAAACAGCTGACAGTAACGCTCTGTTTATTTTAAGCGCGCTGCATAATGTTCGAGCTCTTTAACTGGGGATTCTGATTGGCTGTCAATGTTTGTATTGTTCATGGATTCTAAAAGTGATTCCAATGATATTGTTATTGTTATAGTTGTGCTGTGGATTCTCCTGCTCTCGTAGAATTAGAATGAGCATTAAAACTTTATAGTTATTTTATAGCAATTTTTGCAGGTGAAATGTGTGCATTTCCAGTTTCAATGGTGGTTCGGTCAATCACATAAATTGACAGCACTGACCAACAGAAAGCTGCTTGCTTTAAAAGCGCCTTTTGTCGCTCCACTATTGACTCTGGACTTTCTCCGAGTCAAATGTCACTAATCCGACCTCTTCTTTGTAGTGACGATGACCTTTAATCAGTGTAATAAAGTGTGGTGTGGTGAGTGTGACACCTGATATCTCATCATGCGCTCCTGCCTGATCTGCTCGAAGTGCCGCTTCAGCTCCGCCTGCCGCTCTCGTCTCTTCTGAGCTCGGCACACGAGCACCAGCCTGCCGTTCAGCTCCGTCCGGTTCAGCTCCTCCACCGCCTTCAGATTACAGCACGCACGTCTTAGAATACCAGTCATGCTTTTAGTGTTAAATCACTTTCACTCTCTCCTCAGTTCACACTGAACATTGAAGTCAAGCGACCTTTAAAAAACAATCCCCCAAAATTTAACTTAACATCTTAAATTGGTTTAAAATTGGTCTTATTCAAAGCCATACTGGCATTTTTACATCATAGTTATGATTTCATAATTTTCCAGATATTTTGATAAGAAATGGGCTTCCATAAATAAAATCTTTAATTCTGAATCTGACTTTTTTTAAATCAAGACTTTTTGTGTTGCAATACTTAATTATATAATAATCATCAAAGCAGAAATAAAAAAGTATATAGGAATGTTACAAAAAAACTAATAACTAAATTACTGAAACTGAAAGTTTCCTGAAAAAATACTAAAATTACATTCAAAAAGGTAAATATAAAAAAAGGAAAAATTGAATTGAAAATATTAAAATTAAATAATAATTCAAACATTTTATGAACTATTTTGTGCTAATTAACAAAAAACAAAAGAATACTAAAATAATAATGCAATAATGAACAATAATTCAATAATTCAAAATAATAAATAATAATGAACAGTAAGATTTTTAATGTTTTTAAAGAATTCTTTTCTGCTCACCAAGCCTGCAAAAACAGTTAAACTGAAATATTTTAACTATTTAAACTATTTTTTCTATGTGAATATCTGTTAAAATGTAATTTATTTCTATGATCAAAGCTGAATTTTCAGCACCTGTACTCTAATTTTCAGTGTCACGTGATCCTTCAGAAATCATTCTAATGTGCTGATTTGCTGCTTAAAAAACATTTATTATTATTATTATGTTAAAAACAGCTGAGCAGATTTTTTTCATGTTTCTTTGATGAATATAAAGTTCAGAAGAACAGCATTTATCTGAAACAGAAATCTTTTGTAACATTATAAATGTCTTTATCATCACTTTTGATCAATTTAAAGCATCCTTGCTAAATAAAAGCATTAATTTCTATAATTTATTTCAGATAAATTATGATCTTTGGATATTTCTTTTCAACAAATAATCTTGAAAAAATATTTTAAATATTGAATATAATAATAGAAAAAATCTTGAGCAGCAAATCAGCATATTAGAATGATTTCTGAAGGATCATGTGACACTGAAGATTAGAGTACAGGTGCTGAAAATTCAGATTTAATCACAGGAATAAATTATATTTTAACAGATATTCACATAACAAACAGCTATTTTAAATTGTAAAAATATTTCACATTTTTAATGTATTTTTAAATTTAAAACACAGCCTTGGTGAGACATTTAAAAAAACATTAAAAATCTTACTGTTCAAAAACTGTTGCAGCTTTCTTTACACAGTGGAAGGGAAATCTTTTAAAATTCATAGTACATTCTATAAGTTTATGGTGCATAGAGCTTCATTTTGGGATGCAACAAATAAAAAAAAACAAATCGGAATATTTGAAACTAGAAAAACACTGCCTAGAATTTTTAGATGCACATGATATTATATCCACACTCCTGTGTAGATGATGCTTTCATTCAGAATCACACACTTCACCGCACTGATCCTCTGCTTTCGTCACTCACCCGTTTGGCATCGCTGTGATTCTCAAAGCTGACGAAACCAAATCCTCTCGACATTCCCTTCTCATCCGTCATGACCCGAACGCTCAGGGTCGGCCCTTAGAGACAAAGAACAGATACAATAAAACGAGAGAAATGCTTCATTCCAACCACATCCACAAATAAACACTCACCGAATTTACTGAAAATCTCCGTCAGCATCTTGTCATCCACATCCTTCCCGAAGTTCTTGATGTAAATGTTCGTGAACTCTCTGTTTCTCGCCTGCATTTCGACCTCACGCTCCTTTTGAGACTTGAAGTGTGAGACGAACCTTGAAGACGCAACACGTCAAACTTACAAAACGCTACTGATGAGTTTAACATGCTGTTAATGGAACTGTTCACCCAAAAAAAATGAAAATGCTGAAAATGGGCATTAAAGATGTACACGAGTTTGTTTCTTCATGGGAACAGATTTTTTTCTCTGCGGTGAATGGGTGCCGTCAGAATGAGAGTCCAAACAGCTGATAAAAACATCATTAAAAATCCATAAAGATGTTTTAACTTGTTTTAGACTACTTGATCTGTGCAGATTTCTACACTTTTTCACGAAAGGAAGCGTTATTGTGGATTATGGACTCATTTATTTTAGTTTAAAATGTCTTGATGAATTTGTTTCAGTTTTTGTCATCTCAAGATGTGAACTGATGGACTGGAGTGGTGTGGATTACTATTGTGATGTTTGGACTCTCATTCTGACGGCACCCATTCACATCCATTGGTGAGACAGTGATGCAATGACACATTTCTACAAATCTGATGCAGAAACAAACTCATCCTAATCTTGGATGGGTGAACTGTTCCTTTCAGTTTAAATAAAGCGTGTTCAGTCTCAACTTACACTTTCTGCTCATTGATCAACATGCCGTTTAATTTCTCGATGGCTTTTTCTGCAGCTTCTTGCGTCTCAAAGTGCACGAACCCAAAGCCTTTCGATCCATTTCCATCACAGGCAACCTTTATGAAAAGAAATGCAGTTCAGTTTCTCCTGTGCTGAACTGAGATCTGGCAGAATGAGGAGACGCTCACTTACTTTGCAGGACAGGATGCTTCCGAAGGATGAGAAGATGTCGAACAGGCCCTCGCTGTCGATGGATTTCTCCAGGTTCTTGATGAAGACGTTTCCCACGCCGCTCTTCCTCAGTGAAGGGTCTCGCTGTGACCACATCAGACGCATGGGTTTACCCCGCATCAGGTCAAAGTTCATGGTGTCCAACACTCGCTCGGCTGGAACGAAACAACACAACAGTGATTCAGATTCATTATGAACTAAATGAATAATTTACATGCAAAGTTTTGTTTTTCTCAATTCCTCACAAAATCAACTTCAATTCCTTCAATCAACATCAAGTTCCAAATTACATCAGAAACTGATAAAACAAACACACTCTAAGTAACATTAACTGGAGCAAGACTGATATACAATTATTTGACCTTCATAATGCATTCGGGTCTGTTTTTGAAAGAAACATAAACATTTCTAAAACAAACAAACAAACAAAACAATATATATATGTAAAATATAAATATAAAATATAAATATAAATACAAAAATAAATAAACAAATAAATGTCTTTTTTAAATGCTGTAAGACCCTGAAAATAAAGATCATTAAATTTTATTTATTTATTTATTTATCCAATTTTTTTGCAATTCTTTGTTATTTTAAGAGATATACGCATTTATTAATTTTAGGGACTGAATTTTCCTGATGAACATGAAATAATAAATGTCAAAAGTTTAATTATAAATTATCTATTTATTTAAAGAATTATTTTTATTGCTTGAAAGAATTTAAAAGCCCCATCCTAGGCTTATTAAAACATTATTATAATTTTTTTATATTTCTTTATTTTTCCTTTAAGACAACGTTTTTATTTAGTTATTTATTTATTTATTTATTTTTCATTTATATATACATATATATATATATATTTTATATATATTTATATATATAAATTTATATTTATTATGTATTCATTATATTTATTTATAATTTATTTATTTATTTATTTATTTATATAGTAAGGGAACAAACTTTTCAAATGCTTTAAGACCCTAAAGGCTTCATAATACATAAACATTTCTATTAAAAAAAAAGCAAAAAAATAAATAAATATATATATATATATAATAAAATATAAATACAAAAATAAATAAACAAATAACTTTTCAAATGCTTTAAGACCCTGAAAATAAACATCATTATTTTTTAATGTATTTATTTATTTACTTCAGATGTTTTGCACCTTTTTATTATTTTGAGAGATATGAGCATTTTTTAAAAATGTGGTTTTGTTTTTGGGTCATTTTGACCCAGCTATGCCAAAAATACTTTTGTAAACTTATCTATAATGTTTTATTACAGTCAGAAACTTTTTTTAAAAAAATAAATTTAGCCTTTTCTCCATATCTCACACATTTTAGGGACTGAATTTTATTGATGAACATGAAAATAAACCATTGCAGCATGAAAAACTGATCACTTTTTTCACTTGAAAGTCAAATTTTGTGCAAGTAAAATTATTTTACTTCGTTTGAAACTTTTCATAGTGTTTTGATAGAAATAAATACGTTGTTTTCATAAATTTTGACTGTTTTTGAACAATTCTGAGTTATAAATTCACTGCAATTTAATGAAATGCCATTCCTGTAGGGTTAATACTGATCATTTTTAAATAAAATGTTCTTTTAAATGACATACAACGACATATTCAAATAAGATTTCACAAAAACAACCACAAAAAACATTTTTGCTGTGGAAGTGTGCTTGAAATTTCGTGCAATTTCTCAATTTCTACTTCATCAAAAAGGGACAATGCAGTAGAAAGCATGGTAATAACATGGTAACTTTGATTTTTCCCGCATTCTGTTATTAAACAGAAGTTGCTGATCAGATGCAATATAGTTTTAGCTGAAAAATATTCAGGCTGTTTAATAAAACACCGATTCTTCGGTCCAAACGGACTCGGAACATTAAAAGAGATTCGATTTTGAACGCATTATGAGGGTTGATTCAAACTTTCCCAAGTTTTCCTCACTGGTCGGGTGATTATTAGTGATAAATGTTGATTTCACATGATGATCTCGATGATCTTACCGTCTGCGGGTCGCTCGAAGTTGACGTACGCGTATCCGAGCGAGCGGCAAGTGATTCGGTCCCGACAGACTCGGATCGACTGAACCGAACCGACCGACCTGAAGCGCTCGAACAGCATGGCTTCAGTCACGTCCGGCTCCAGATCGCCCACATACAGCGAGCTGCTCAACATCATCTTCATCAAACACATTCAAATATCGATGAATGATCGATGCAGAACTCAAAGCATCCGAGATTCAGTCTGAAAAACGCCTGTAACGATCAACGAATCGGATTTAAAAGATTCATTCAGATCGTAAATAAACATTCCGGTTATGATCTGCATCATTCACGCTTTGTACTGCATGTATGACAGATTTATTTCAAATATTAGTTTTTATAATATTACAATGTACTAGAAATAAACATACGAAGTTTTGAAGCAAATGTTTTATTGAATCATTTAAGAAACTTTTATTGTGTTGCGTTGTTTTTCTTATGGACGCGACTTTTGTTACGAGGTGATTAAATATTTTTGTGGAATTTTGTGTTCCACTAAATAATAATAAATATCATAAGTTTAATTATAAATGATCTTTTTAATTAAAGACTCATTTTTATTGCTTGAAAGAATTTAAAAGCCTCATCTTAGTCTTATTAAAAGATTATTATCATTTTTCATCTCTTTATTATAATTTCTTTATTTTTATTAAGGCAACGTTTTTATTTTTATATATATATATATATATATATATATATATATAATTTATTTAAATTTATTATATTTATTTATATATTTATATTAAATTATATTTATTTAGATTTTATTGATTTATTATGTGTGTATATATATATATATATATATATATATATATATATATATATATATATAATTTTTAATTGTACATTTTTTTAGACTATTTATATTTTTTTTATTTAGTTTCGATAAAGCCTTTAAAATAACTTAATTAAAATAAACAAATGTTGCCTTAAAGGAAAAACAATAAATACATTTAAAAATAAATAAATAAATCATTTTAAAAAAATAATAAAAATCTATCAAGACTAAGATGGGGCTTTTTAAATAATTTATATATATATATATATATATACACATATAATTTATTTAAATTTATTATTTATTATTTATTTATATTTATATTAAATTATATTTATTTAGATTTTATTGATTTATTTTTGTAAAGTCTTGTTTTTCCTTTCTTTCTTTATTTTTATATATATATATATATAATTTTTAATTGTACATTTTTTTAGATTATTTATTTTTTATTTATTTAGTTTCGATAAAGCCTTTAAAATAACTTAATTAAAATAAACAAATGTTGCCTTAAAGGAAAAACAATAAATACATTTAAAAAAAAAATATATATATATATATATATATATACACACACACACATTTTTTATTCGACAAACAAAACATTATTTTTTACATTTTATACACACATTTTAAGCCCTGTTATAGTCTGCATTTTTATTTTTATTTATTTAGCTTATTAAATCATGTTTCTCTAAGTTTTTTCTTTATTGATTTACTATTTTAAGTGCTATTTTAAGTGAACTATTTATTTTCATATCAATTTCATTACATATATATAAATCAAAGCAAATTATTTATTTGACACATTTTTATTGGTTGAAATATTTTTAACCCTATCTTGGTCTTATTAAAGATGCATTTGGAAAGTTTTTTATTAATTAATATTTTTCTTTCCTTGCTCCTTGTACACAGAATAACAGTGAACATGTGTGTCCCGACACGTTGTTTGGAATGTAAATATTTATTAACACTTTACAGAATCAATTTCCCCATTTCAATAGCAAAATATGACAAAAAAATCAATCTGTAACAGTAATAAATAAAGTGAGTCACTGAGGTGTGTTCTGGTAGTGTAACAGCAGGTGGCAGCAGAACACAAACCCCTCATGTCCAATCTCAGCACTGACTGTCTGTCAATCACACGTATCCCAGCATGCTCTGCTCCTAGAGTCCTGAGTGGTCTGATCCGCAGCTTTCATCAGTATCGGCTGTGTTCGTCTGTGGCCGTGACTATGACGTCCATCCAGATCCTCATGGCTTCAGCGCTGTGAGCCACCAGGAAGAACAACCGCTCGTATGTTTTCACGCAGAACGTCAGACTGGGCCGCGGAGACTGAAAACGAACGAGAGACGCGTTAATACATCCGAAATGTGATTTAGAGAAATATTAGTCAGGGTTAGAGTTTGGAACTCACGGTTGTAGCTGTTCGCAGATGATCGTAATAAACCTCCTCGATGGCCTGGAAGTAAATCACACCTTTGAGTTTCTTCTCGTCGAGTTCTGAGGAAACAACGAGAGGAACGGTGAGATTTCAGTGAGACATTCATCAGATTTCACGTTCATATTAGTGTGACGATCATCGGTTGTGTTCACCGGTGTAGTAGGCCAGTCTCTGGTGGTCCAGATCGAAGATGAACCACCTCCTCCTCCACGTCTTCACTCGTCCTCCGCGTTTGGTCAGAAAGCCGCCGCACCGCCGGGCGGACAGGTTCACCCCCATACAGCCCGCCACGTTATGACCCAGAGACTCCACGTGAGCCCGCAGGTCAAAGTTCACCGTCAGGGACAGCGGGACGCCCTGCTCAAACACAAAAACACAACCAACTTCAGCTGCAGTTAAACATGGGATTCGTACAGATGCTGTCAAACGACATTTCAAGCACTACTTCATTGATTTTCAAGGACTTGAACCTCATTTATCAAACAATGTCTGCTCTTTTACATTCTATAAAAACATAAACTGATAAATACAAAAGCAATAATAAAACAAAAAATAAAGCAAAGCACATGCAAAGTATACTACACTTTCACTATAGTAAAACCATGATTCATTTTCTTAAGGGATTTGTATTTGCGTATACTTTATTTCTTTTTTCTTTGTTTTGTTTTTATAACTGTACTGCCTTAATTGTTTGAGGATTTCTATGGTTTAAGACAAAAAAATCTGGAAAAAAGATTCAGAAGTCCCGATCTGAATCAAATGACTCGCGATTAATTGACTATGAATCAAATGACTCGCAACCTAATTCAAACGACTCGCAATTCGCGATCCGAAGTCTCGATCTGAACCAAATGATTCGCGATTCGCGCTTCGAGGTTGCGATTTGAATCGAATGACTCTGAATCAAATGTCTCGCGATCTGAATCAAATGATTTGCGCTCCGAAGTCCCAATCTGAATTAAATGATTCACGATCCGCGCTTGGAATTCGTGATCTGAATCAAATGATTCACGATCCGCGCACCGAAGTGTCTGAATCAAATGCCTCACAATCAATGACTATGAATCAAATGACTCGCGACCTAATTCACAACTCGCAATTCGCGATCCGAAGTCCCGATCTGAACCAAATGATTCACGATTCGCGCTTTGAAGTTGCGATTTGAATCCAATGACTCTGAATCAAATGTCTCGCGATCTGAATCAAATGATTCACGCTCCGAAGTCCCAATTTGAACTAAATGATTCGCGATCCGTGCTACGAAGCCGCGATCTGAATCAAATGATTCGCGATCCGTGCTCTGAAGTCCTGTTCTGAATCAATTGATTCGCGATCCCCGCTCCAAAGTTTTGAATCAAATTACCCGCGATCAAATGACTTGCGACCTAAATCAAATGACTAGCGATTCGCGATCCACGCTCTGAAGTCCTGATCTGAACCAAATGATTCGCGATTCGCGATCCACGCTCCGAAGTCCCGATCTGAATCAAATGATTCGCGCTTCGCGCTTCGAAGTCGCAATCTGAAACAAATGACTCTGAATCAAATGACTCGCGATCAAATGACTCTGAATCAAATGACTTGCGACCTAATTCAAATGACTCGCGATTCGCGATCCGTGCTCCGAAGTCCCAAACTGAACCAAATGACTCGTGATTCACAATCCGCGCTCCGAAGTCACGATCTGAATCAAATGACTCACGATTTGAATCAAATGATTCACGATCTGAATCAAATGATCTGCACTCCAAAGTCCTGATCTGAATCAAATAATTCGCAATATGAATCAAATGATTCACAATCTGTGGTCCGAAATGTGAAATTGAATGGCTCTTTTAATTTGATCTGGTTTTTGCTAGTGAATCGCTTGAACTGAATGATCAAAGTCATGAGTTTGAATCATTCAGTGCAGTTCCAGTGTAAATGACTCACTCAATTGATTCTGTTCATCTGTTCCTCTTTTCACATCTTCAGTCATGTTTACACAAATATGAATTTTGCGTGAAACGATGTGTTTATTGAAAAATCTATTTTATAGATACCATGTCTTTCAATAATTCAAGCACTTTTCAAGCACCTCTTCAGGAATATTGCTATTTTCAAGGGTTTTCCAATTTAAAAATGGTCAAATAGATGAAACCGAGCACTCTTATTGACTCAACGCATCATTAAATAAGCCAAATTATTATTTTAAGTAATCCACACCACTCCAGTCCATCAGTTCACATCTTGAGAAGACAAAAGATGAAACAAATCCATCATTAAGACATTTTTAACTAAAATACATTGAGTCCGTAATCCAGAACAACACTTCCCCCAGTGAAAAAGTGGTCTGGTCTGAATCAGGAGAGAAATCTGCACAGATCAAGCACCGTTTACAAGCCCAAACAGCTTTAAACAAGTATGTTTGTGGAGGAGATGGACTTTTTCACTGGAGGAAGTGTTGTTATGGATTATGGACTCAATGTATTTTAGTTAAAAACATCTTAACGATAGGTTTGTTTCATCTTCTGTCTTCTCAAGATGTGAACTGATGGACTGGAGTGGTGTGGATTACTTGTGGATTATTGTGATGTTTTTTTCAGCTGTTTGGACTCTCATCCTGACGGCACCCATTCACATCCATTGGTGAGACAGTGATGGAATTACACTGTTTCTTTAAGCAGTCTCATAATCATCTGAAGTACCTCCAGGTTCTTGTGTGTTGAGTTGATCTGCAGTCTCTCCTCAGCCTGCGTCTCTAGTTTGGCTGCGTCTGTCTGCATTTTCAGAGATTCCTGCTCGTTCTGTCGCCGTTGTTCTGCCAGCAGCCGCCGCTGCCGCTCCTCCTGCATCCAAACACAGACGGGAAACCACCGTCATGACTGATTCAGACCGCTAGTTTGGTTTTATTTAGAAGTGTTCTCATTTTTGGAAACAAATGTGCCTTTCGAGGTTAGATTTAATCTCAGACTTCTTGTTTCACTTTCACATCACTGTGTGCTAATTGAGTGTGAAACAGGATTGCGTGTAGGAATATTGCTTATCATGCTCTTCATTTCTAATGTTGCTCATTTCATGTTGCAAGCAGTGAAGCTCAATTAAATATATTTTTGAAATAGAAAGTATTTTTAATTTCAACCTTCATATACCAAAATATATTTCTACATTTATTTCAGGAGCAAGAAAATACATTTCCAGTCTTACAGTAACCTACATTTACACTGAATACAAATGTGGATGGCCTACTAGAGCTCAAAAATAGATTTATAATGATTTAATAATGTTTAATATTATTATATAAGGCAATAGTGCATTTATGTTGAAAATTTTAAATGATGTTCCTTGTTGAGGTTTTCTTTAAATGTGTTGTTTTTCTTCAAATGTGTCATGTGAATGCATTTTCTTAGACTGAAATATATTCATAAAAAATAGACAAAAAATGGCCAAAAAAAAAAATACAGATAGAAAATATATTTATGTAAATATATTTTTGACAATATTTTAGCAAATATATTTTGTGTAATTTTTAAAATATATTTTAAATGTTTAAATACAGTGTCCAAAATATACCAGAAATGAAATAAATAAATAAATAAATAAATAAATAATAATAAATAAAACACTGATAAAAAATATATTTACATAAATATATTCTGAACAATATTTTCACAAATATATATTTTTTTCCATCTTTTGTCTAATTTTAAAAATATGTTTTTAAATGTTTAAATATAGTGTCCAAAATATACAAATGAAAATTAATTAATAAATAAATAACTGCTAGAAAATATATTTGCATTACAATATTTTGAACAATTTTTTTGTATCATTCTTAAAATGTATTTTAAATAATTAAATATAATGTCCAAAATATACAAAAAAAACCAGGTAGAAAATATATTTACATAAATATATATTTAGCAAATATATGTTTTGCCCATTTTATGTATAATTTTTAAAATAAATTTTAAATGTTTGAATATAATCTCAAAAATATACATTTTTTTTAAAAATAATAATAATAATATTTTCAATAATAAACATTTTCACAAACTTTTGCCCATTTTTTGTATAATTTTAAAAATATGTTTTTAAATGTTTAAATATAGTGTCCAAAATAGAAATAAAATTTTAGCAAATTTTTTTTGTATCATTTTTAAAATGTATCCAATAGTGTCCAAAATATACAAAAAATGCAAAAATAAAAATTAACTGGTAAAAATATATTTACAGTTGAACAATATGTTATCAAATATATATTTTTGCCTATTATTTGTATAATTTTTAAAATATATTTTAAATGTTTAAATATAATGTCCAGAATATACAAACTTGGTAGGAAATATATTTATCATATTTTGAACAATGTTTTATCCAATATATGTTTTGCCCATTTTTTATATAATTTTAAAATAGTTTTCAAATATATATATATATATATATATATATTTTTTTTTTTTAAATATACAATTTTTTTGTAACTCTTCATATAATATATTTTATTCCTCATGTGTTTTGGCAGTCAGATCAGTGTTGTGTCAGTCTGTAACTCACTCTTTCCTTCAGCAGACGTTCCCGCTCCGCTTTGGCTTCCCGGAGTTTCCTCTCGATCTCCACCAGATCCAGGAGGCTCTGTGGGCTGTAAAGACGAGACGTCACATGATCATTACTTAAAGAAATACTTCACAATAAGCTTCCATTAGTTAACCTAAACCAACAACAAAACTTTTATTAATCATAGCTCATGATAATTAATACATTAATAACATCAAAAGTTGTGTCTGTTAATATTATTTAATGGACCTGAGCAACATGAACTAACAATGACAAAGATGACGAAATACTGTAACAAATGCATTGCTCATTGTTATTTAATGCATTACTAATGAGATCTAATTGTAACGTGTTATCAAAACAACAACCGTGTCATTGTTTATTTTTTACTCACAGCACAGCTGCTATGCTGCTCTTTAGTAAAACAAAAAAATAACATACACATTATTTCCAAGCAGCTTTGACCATAAATCATGATGTTATGTTTATAATATCTTAATATCTTCATATAGATAGAATAGTATATATTATAATATAAAGGTGATATAACAATTTAAGCCATTACTGTCTGAAAAGTTTGGTTTATTGATTAGTTTACACTAGTTTAAATATGAATGATTTTTGGGTCAATGTCATTTTATTACAATTAATGCACTATTATAGTTTTTATTAATATTAGAGTTTTATTTTAATATTTTTCATTTTATTATCATTTCAGTTAAAAATTTTTTGTCATTTTTAGCATTTTTGAAAAATATATGAGTAGCAATATTAATATGCAAAATGACAATGCAATATGTAAAACAGCAATTTATTTAATTTATGCAAAAATGCAAATCAAAAGCATTTTTAATGCTTTATAGTTGCAAATTTAAAACGAAAATGTCTTACCCAAATTGATTCGATATGTTTAACATGTCCAAGCAAAAACTGAAACAAAATAAACATTTGCATTAATGCAATCCCACATGTCCTACTCCTAAATCTAAATGATCAGTTTTTGCTTAGACATGTTAAAGGGGTCATCGGATGCCCATTTTCCACAAGTTGATTTGATTCTTTAGGGTCTTAGTGAAAAGTCTATAATATACTTTGGTTAAAAATTCTCAATGGTTGTGTAAAACAACACCCTTTTTACCTTGTCAAAATCAGCTCTGCAAAAATCATCTCATTCTAAGGGGTTGTTCCTTTAAATGCAAATGAGCTCTGCTCGCCCCGCCCCTCTCTTCTCTCTGTGGAGTGACGAGCTTGTTTACTTTAGCCGCATTTAGCTGCATTTAGCCGCTAAACTTGCTTACTAGCACATTATTAAGAAAGACGATCGCAAAGATTCATAAAAAAAAAACCCTTATACTCACTTCTGCTGTAAGTGAAGCTGGATCACGAATGATTCGCGTGAACACAGACGGATATATGTAGATCGGGAGGCGCATTCCCTTCACAAACAAACGTAATCCACTGCATCTTCAGCGGCTCAGATGTCGGGAGTAAATGACGACCACTATGTTCATTATTACATCCAGCAACACAACACCTCAATCACTCAATCGAGGATATTCTTGTCTAACTTACATCCCTGCTCCGGCATCAAAACATGGAAAGTTACTGGACTGTCACAGCTGATCTGAGGTAAGACGCTCATGTCAATCAACTATTGTGGGAGTGTCCTCTGTGGGTGTGACGCCACAACGACAGGCATCTGAGAACGGCTCGATTTGAAAAAGGGAATATTATTTTTACAGATTAATTAAAAACCACTGCATGGATTTTTATCATTATAGGGTAGATTTGTACATACACTGACAACACACATTAATGTTCAAACAACATGAAAAAGTGAACTTAGCATCTGATGACCCTTTAAACATATCAAATCAATTTGGGTAAGACGTTTTCATTTTCATTTTGCAACTATAAAGCATTAAAATGTTTTTGACTTGCAATGTTGCATAAATGATATAACTGAATTTTCATTTTCATCACTAAATGTTGCACATATGTGTGGGAAAATGTAAATTTAAATACAGAAATACATTGCCGTTTTGCATATTACATTTCAGATTTGGAAAATGTAGTTTTATATATTTTAGTAAATGACAATGAGAAATGCTGCCTTGGAATTAGTTTCAAAAATTTTTTTTTTGTAATTTACAAAAATGTTTTGTTTGTTTTTTTTAGTATGGTATTAGTTTTAGTTAACTATAACCTGATTTTAGTCTGTTTCTTACAAATCCTTCAGAGCAGAACATGAGTCATATGCACTAATGTTATGGTGTTTTGTAATCATATTTGAAATCTGACATTTCTGGTTATGGATTATTAACTGTTGTTGTATGAAAACAAGCTGCATTAAAGTAGCTTAATCTGCTATTGTGTTCCACATTATAAAAAACAGCTTACAGGTTGATTTCTGGTAACTACTGTTCTTATGATTTGACATCATTCCACCCACACTGTTTAATGCATTTACACACACACCTCAGTTTCGTACGACTCAAATAAAAGAGTTCTCACCCCCACACACACCTGTTCCATGACTTCCTGTACAGGTGATTATCACATCGTTATCACATGTTCCTGCTCACCTGGGCGCGCGAGAGGTGCCGGCGCTGTTGCACGGCGTGTGCGAGCCGTTCCCATCGGCCTGCGCTGCTGATCTCAGCCCATTACAATGTCCATTACTCAGTCTGTGGGCGGGATGAAGAAGGCGAGGCGACGGAGCCTCTGAGGTTTGTCTGTCCGGAGTCATTCGCACCAACACTGACAAAAACAACGGGACGCGTTATTAAACACTTACGTAATAACCATCCTAAATCAGGGTCATGAAATCTGGCTCGTGAGACGCAAACCCTGATCAAACTCATCTACCTGTGTTTATCTCATGATCCTGAAGACATTGATGTTCATGCTCAAGTGAGTTTGATTAGGGTTACAGCTAAACTCTGCAGGAAAGTGGATCTCGTGAGCTAAACTGGAGGACGGTTTACCAAAGTATTGAAATTCTTGAGGTTGTTCCAAACCTAGAATGTGTGTAACCAAACAGTTTCTGCTCCCCACTGATTTTCATTATATTTTTTAGACCGTAGGGTGGAAGTCAATGGGAACTGAAAGAGTTTGGTTACTAACATTCCTCAAAATATTGTGCAGTAAAGACAGAAAGTCTAACAGGAACACTCCCTTTAAAATAATAAATCAAAATGTTTAATTATATATATATATATATATATATATATAGCATGGGTATATTTGTAGCAATAGCCAAAAATACATTGTATGGGTCAAAATTATTGTTTTTTCTTTCCAAAAATCATTAGGATATTAAGTAAAGATCATGTTCCATGAAGATATTTTGTAAATTTCCTATCATAAATATATCAAAATTTAATTTTTGATTAATAATATGCATTGCTAAGAACTTTATTTGGACAACTTTAAAGGGGATTTCTCAATATTTAGATTTTTTTTTAGAGGAAAAAATCTGAAAAAATGAAATTACATTTTAAAAATCGCTTTATGACAATAATGAGAATTACCATTAAAAATAATATATATAAGAGGAAAAAAAAATCTGAAAAAATGTAATTATATTGTAAAAATCATTCTATGACAATAACAAGAATTACCATAAAAAAAAAAAATTATATATATATATATATAATATTAATATATATTATTAATATATAAATTAAATTATATTTTAAAATTCATTCTATGACAAGAATGAGAATTACCATTAAAAATAATGTGGAAAAAAATATTTAAAAATATATTGCACTGCATTAATGCAAGATAAATGCTAATTTGATATATGTATTTTGAAAAAAAATTAATTAATTTTAAAAATCATTTTATCACAACAATTAGAATTACCATTATTGTGTAAGAATGAAATCATAAAATTAAAAAAAAGTAGGTTGTTTCATTTTTCTTTCGATTTAATTGAGAAAAGTGACTTGCACTTTGTTATTTTTGACCTAAGCTACTCAAAAAACAAATTAAAAGCAAATTAAACATAAGCAACATTATTAGCAGGATGTGTGATGAAATGACATTCAATCACAATCTCATTTGACATCTTATTGGCTTGTTGTTTGTTCAACAAATTTGTTTTACTATTTGTATTAACACACAGCGATGTCTCGACCTGTATGCGACACACACACACACACACACACACACACACACACTGTTTACTTTGGCAACTGTAGCAGCTCAACAGAAATTCTCTATAACATCATTTGTAGTCCTGGAAGTATTTTTCCCATCATCATTTTAACAGCAAGTGCAATAAAAAGAAGTCACGTCCCATAATTCAATCATTACCTCATAAGATTTCACATCGACTCTTTTGTTTAATGATGATTCATAACGAAGCACACACACCTTCACACCAGGGTGATTATCGTTAACTACAACTAAATCCAAAAACCATAAAAAAAATAAATAAATAAATACAAAAAAAGTAAAAAAAAAAAATAAATAAATTATATAATATATGTGTGTTTATATATATATATATATATATATATATTTTTTTTTTAAATATACATATATATTTATATATATATATATATATATATAAACACACATATATTATATAAATTTTTTTTTTCGTGTGTTTAAATGTTTTTAGGATTTTAATTTTGAAAAAAAAAATCTGAAATCTGAAATCTAAATAAATCTGAATAATCTAAATAAATCACTTGAATTAACTATTTGAAATACAATAAACTTTAACTAAAATTAAATAAAATATTAAAAACTTAAACATATTAAATAAAAACAAATAAAAATAAAATGAAAAAATGACATAACAAATAAAAATAATAATAATAAATTACTAGAACTAATTAAAATGAAAACGAAAATAAAAATATAAAAACAAAACCCATAAGAGTATCACAATGACACTAAAAAAACAGTGGTTCAGTCAGAGACTTCTTCAGATTGATTGATTTCCTCATGAGATGAATGGCTGTCAGGAGTGTGAATGACGAATAAAAGCAGAGCCGTGTCTGAACAGAGATCGCAGCGGCTCCACTGGCTTTTCCAGTATGTTCCAGTAAGACGACACGCCTCAATCCAGAGGAAAACACTGACGAGCGCTTTCACAGCTAATCAGCCACGACACGCAGGATCGTCGGGACGCTCGGCTGTTTGATTGTTTTGCATGTCGTCTTGCACAACAGTGTTGCTGTTTGACCTACTTACAGTCTGACGCCAGTTAAACCGCATTTCGGCAGGTATTTGTGTACAAGTGAACATTGTTTTCGCCTGATTGGTTTGCTCACCTTGCGCAGAGAGCGGCCTGTCTGTGATTTTCCTGTGCGAGCTGCGTCTGCGGGGCAAACTGGACGAATCCTTCAGCGATTCCTACATGATGTTGAACACAGTCACGAGATCAGATGAATCTCATCAATCACTGCTGTTTGCATGTCAAACCCTCACATGCCCACACTGTACCTGTGCTGCTCTGTGAATGGTCAGAGGACTGTGTGACATCACACAGGGGGTGGAGCCTGTGATGTTGGACCAATCGGTGAGGGGCTTCTTCTCTTTCAAAATCTAGAAAGGCAAAGGTTCTTGATGTTTAGTGTGTGAGTGAGCAATGCTGTGATATTAGCTAAATAAACAGGAAACATGCTACAATTATTAAAATAAGACATAACCAAAACATATACATTTATACAAGAAGGAGGCTGTGTTCCAAAATTAAGTGCACTGCCATGCTGTCTACATAGGCATCAGTTGAACTGTTGCTGTTATAAAATCCTAAATAAATAAATAACAAGAAAGGCTAATAAATGATAACAAAATTAAATTAAAAAAACTAAATAAAAAAGAGCAGCTAAAACACAATAAAAAAAAAAAACTTTTAAATTAAACTAAAATTAAAATGGAAAACAAACAGAAACAAGATAATTATAAAAATCTTACATAATAATATAATATAAAAATAACATATACTAAAACTAAAAATAATTTTATAACTAATATAAAAAAAATATCTGAACATTAACAGTTATAAATAAAATAAAATAAAACGCAAACTTATTTTATTTCAGTTTAAACAAAAGTCTAATTTTTGTTCAGTAAATAAAAAAAATCGTGTAGTAAATAAAAAATAATTAGACACTAAAACTAAATAACATAAAAAATATGTTTTTTTAATTAATGCAAAATATTAATAGATACTAAGATAGTACAGTAACGATACTTAAATAACACCTTGTTAATAGACTTAAAATATTAAAACTAAAAATACTTCAAGATTACATTAATTTAAATAAATAAATAGATCAAATCTTATATAATAATATAATATAACATATACTAAAAATAAAAATAACTTTATAACTAATATAAAAAACTAAAACTAAAAATATTTAAAAAATTAAACATTAATTGAAATTTTCGGATCGTTAACAGTTATAAAATAAAATAAAATAAAATAATACTAAAATTAAAAATACTAAAAAAAATAAAGAAATAAATAGATAAAATCGAAAAATCTTATATAATAATATAATATAAAATAACACACTAAAACTAAAAAATAACTATAACTAATGTAAAAAACTAAAACTAAAAATACTAACAAAATTAAGAAATTGAAATTATCTGAATATTAATAAAATAAAATAAAATAAAATAATACTAAAACTAAAACTAAAGATACTAAAAAATTACATTAATTTAAATAAATAAATAAATAAATAGATAGATAAATTCTAAAAATCTTATATAATAATGTAATATAAAATAACATAATTATACTAAAAATAACTTTATAACTAATATAAAAACCGAAAACTAAAAATACTAAAAAAAATTAAACATTAATTGAAATTATCTGAACGTTAACAGTAAAATAAAATAAATATAATAATACAATATAAAAATAACATATACTAAAACTAAAAATAACTTTGTAACTATTGTAAAAAAAAACTAAAACTAAAAATACTAAAAAAATTACATCAACTGAACGTTATCTGAAAGTAAAGTAAAATAAAATAAAATAGTTTAGCAGTTAGGCAAAATGTCTGATTTTTGTTCAGTAACTAAAAAATTGTTTAATAAATAAAAAACTAAAAAAACTTGATAGACTTAATTACTAAATAGAAAAGATTACTTTAAAGTAATAAAAAAAACTGATGCAAAGTATTAGTAAATACTAAGATACAGTAATGATATTAGAATAACACTGTCCTGAAGTAGACACATGATTTGAGGAATCATTCAAACACTGATCCCAGAACAGCACTAGTAAGTTGAGCAGTTGTGCAGCTTGAGAACATGAACATGAGTTAAACGTCCCTCCTCTCTGTGACTCACACACACATGAGCGGCTGTGAGGAACACATGCCTGTCTTCATCTCCTACAGACAACAAATCAGCTGTAATTCACTTAGACGGTCCGTCATGTTACCAGTTACGAGCCGCATAACTCTCAATCCCGTCTGTCCTCAGTGAAAATCCCAACATGCCGCTCCCTGCATTCCCTGCGTCTGTGCTGAATCGCTCACATCTGAGCGCCAGAATGTGATTCACCAGAGCTGAAACCCGTAGAGGACAGACAGAGAGACTCACCGCTCCAGTGTTGAGTTTGTCAGGTTATCTGCTGTCTGTCTGTCTGTCTGTCTGTCTGTCGTTTTGTCCCGCTCTTCCTCTGGTTCTGTCCTACTCTGGGAATCCAGCCCTCTCTCTCTCTCTCTCTCTCTTCCCTATTTCATCACTAATTCTTTTCTCCACCTACTTTTCCTGAACTGGAGTTTATCTTAATCACTCGAACAGAACGCTGATAAAAACCTACTGACACTGCAATGCTCACAATAATTTCAAAACACAACTCAATATATAATACATCCAGAATGTAAAAGAACACAATCTACTCCACTTTACTGCAACACTGCAATTCTGCAGATTTAATATTTTTGTTCTTTTAATTCAGTTAAGGTCTCTTCAGTCTTCTGTTGGTCACACATTTTCACATTCACAGGTTAGAATTCAGCAAACTTGCAGTGAAATTCACATGAGCTTGTATTTTCTGTCTCATCATTATTAAGAATGTCTATATAATATTTGTATTTT
This sequence comes from Labeo rohita, assembly GCF_022985175.1. Taxonomy (NCBI): domain Eukaryota; kingdom Metazoa; phylum Chordata; class Actinopteri; order Cypriniformes; family Cyprinidae; genus Labeo; species Labeo rohita. Next base: position 884,882 of record NC_066884.1, read on the forward strand.
GCATTAGCTTTGCATTAGTGTTTTGTTCATTTTAGTCATGTCTATTTAGTTTGTATACATTTTCATTTGTTTTAGTAATCTTAGTGCTTCAACATAAACTAAATGAAAATGTTAAAAAAAAATTGCTTCTGCAACTAACTGTAATAAAATAAGTTTTGTTTAAATTTTTATATTTTAATTTTTATTTCAATTTTAGCTTTTTCTTCTATTCCTTTTTATTGTCTATTTAGTTTTTATTTTTAGTATTTCAATAATGCAATTTTTGAAGTATTTTCAGTTTTCGCTAACGCTAACAATGGTTCAGGACAGTGTTAATTTAGTGTCATTACTATACTATCTTAGTATTTATTAATATTTTGCATTAATTTCTATTTTAATTTTTATTTGAACTTTTTATTTATTTTTTAAATTATGCATTAGTTTTTACTTTTAGTTTTTTTTAACTTTAGGTAGAGTTTTAGTAATTTTGTTGTCAGTTTCAGTCATGGTCATTAGTCTCTATTTAGTTTTTATTTGTTTTAGTTTTAGTAATTTTAGAACTAACTGAAAATGAGAGAATTTGCAGAAGTATCTGAGATAAAATAAGTTGAAGTTTTGTTAAATTCTATTTTATTTCTGTAAACATTCAACTTATTTCAAATGATGCAATTTTTTGTGGTATTTTTAGTTTTCGCTAACGATAACAATAATTCAGGACAGTGTTATTTTACTATCATTAGTATTTATTCATATTTTACATTCATTTTCAAAAGTATTTTTTTCTATTTTAATTTTAGTTGAACTTTTTTTATTTATTTTGTAATATTTTGCTTTAGTTTTTATTTTTACATTTTTTTTTTCTATTTCAATTTTAGGTAAAATGTTCGTAATTTTGTTGTCAGTTTTAGTCTTGTTTATTTAGTTTTTGTTTCCGTTTTTGTTTCCATTCCGTTTTATGGTATTTTTAGTTTTAGCTCACAATAACAATGGTTCAGGACAACGTTATTTTAGTTAATTTTAGTTAAAGTTTTAGTCATTTTGTTGTCCTTTTTACTCATATTTATTAAAAAAATAAATGAAAATGAGAGAATTTGCAGAAGTACCTGAGATAAAATAAGTTGAAGTTTTGTTAAATTCTATTTTATTTCTGTTACATTCAGCTTATTTCAAATATTGCAATTTTTGAAGCATTTTCAGTTTTCGCTAACGCTAACAATGGTTCAGGACAGTGTTAATTTAGTGTCATTACTATACTATCTTAGTATTTATTAATATTTTGCATTAATTTCTATTTTAATTTTTATTTGAACTTTTTATTTATTTTTTAAATTATGCATTAGTTTTTACTTTTAGTTTTTTTTAACTTTAGGTAGAGTTTTAGTAATTTTGTTGTCAGTTTCAGTCATGGTCATTAGTCTCTATTTAGTTTTTATTTGTTTTAGTTTTAGTAATTTTAGAACTAACTGAAAATGAGAGAATTTGCAGAAGTATCTGAGATAAAATAAGTTGAAGTTTTGTTAAATTCTATTTTATTTCTGTAAACATTCAACTTATTTCAAATGATGCAATTTTTTGTGGTATTTTTAGTTTTCGCTAACGATAACAATAATTCAGGACAGTGTTATTTTACTATCATTAGTATTTATTCATATTTTACATTCATTTTCAAAAGTATTTTTTTTCTATTTTAATTTTAGTTGAACTTTTTTATTTATTTTGTAATATTTTGCTTTAGTTTTTATTTTTACATTTTTTTTTTCTATTTCAATTTTAGGTAAAATGTTCGTAATTTTGTTGTCAGTTTTAGTCTTGTTTATTTAGTTTTTGTTTCCGTTTTTGTTTCCATTCCGTTTTATGGTATTTTTAGTTTTAGCTCACAATAACAATGGTTCAGGACAACGTTATTTTAGTTAATTTTAGTTAAAGTTTTAGTCATTTTGTTGTCCTTTTTACTCATATTTATTAAAAAAATAAATGAAAATGAGAGAATTTGCAGAAGTACCTGAGATAAAATAAGTTGAAGTTTTGTTAAATTCTATTTTATTTCTGTTACATTCAGCTTATTTCAAATATTGCAATTTTTGAAGCATTTTCAGTTTTCGCTAACGATAACAATGGTTCAGGACAGTGTTATTTTAGTATCATTACTATACTATCTTAGTATTTATTAATATTTGACATTCATTTTCAATAAAATATTTCTTTCAATTTTAATTTTAGTTGAACCTTTTGTTTATTTTTAAATATTTAGCATTAGTTTTTATTTTTTAGATTTTTTCAATTTTAATTTTAGGTGAATTTTTAGCACGTTTATTTATTTGTAAATATTTCGCATTAGTCATTATTTTTAGTTTTTTTCTATCTTAATTTTAGTTTAAGTTTTAGTGATTTGTTGTGTGTTTTAGTTGTTTTTGATGCCAGTTTAGTTTTTTTTTGTAATTCTAGAACATTTGAAAATTTACCTTTGAAACTAAAATATTTTTTTAAATTCTATTTCATTTCTGTCATTTAATTTTTCAGTATTTTAAGTTTAATTAATAATAACAACACTGGTTAAAGAGACTTCTTGTACTTTACTAAGTGATCATTCACCATTTTAACCTGTTGCACCATCAAACAGGTAAATAAATAAAACCCACAGACTGTTACAGTCTCTGTCTGACAGAAGCAGCATGAAGACGTCTTACCCTCTGAGACTTGTGCAGCAGCTCTTTCTTCTCCTGTCTGAGGGAACTCAGCGCTTTATCCTTTTCTTTTTCCATTTCCTTCAGCTGGTTTTCCAGTTGCTGGACTCGTTCCTGCAAGACAGCGACAAGATCATTCAAGTATGTTCAACAGTCTCAGTCAGCAGTGATCTTCGGTCTGCTCATAGTCTGCTGTGGTTTGCGTGGCACTGATGGTATAATGAGCTCAGACAGAGACAAAGCCGCCCATCGCACGAGTGAAGCGACACGCAACACACTGAAGTGACGCTCAGGGACACAGATCTGTCATCCAGAGCAGCTGAGTCAACGAGAGCCGCTCGATCGCTGTCACACGACCTGATTAAACGACATCACTCACATTAGACTCGATCTACACTACACACTACACACGCCTGATCAGGGCTCTACAGTATGATCATTTGAGTTGAAGGACAGCTTTTAATGACTATTAAGGAAGTTTGTAAATGAGATTGAATACAACAGTTAAATAAACAAGAAGTGACTTACATTGTCTGACTATAACACTACTGCCTAATTTTGCTCTATTTCGTCGTCAAAAATAGTTTGAAACAAGTCGCTGCACATCTTCATTCAAACACAGCGCTGTTTCGTTTATGAATGAACGTGCGTTTTTAAACGATTTTAAATGATTCAATTTTCCATTCAGAAAGAGTCACTTGCTTTATTCCTGAATGAATCAGCTGTTTGAACGAATCAAATGAATGAATGATTCAGTAATTAAATCAGTGACTTGCTGCCACCTACTGGCAGATTTATTTTGATTTATTAAGTATCTTTTCAGTTATTTAAATCATTTAATATTTCTATATTCAAAATATTATGTTTAAAACATTAATCTCAACATGAATTTATGAATTTGATTGCACTCATGACATCTCTGAGCCTCATTAAACATGAAAATACACATACAAGACACTTTTGTGTTCTTCTGTGCACCTCTGTAGTACTAATTAATGTTGTTAATACTGCATCTACTTGTTCTTATTCTGTTGTTTTAGTTAGATATTTTAAAAAGCTTATAAAATATAATTTTCAAAAAATATGACATATTTTTAATGAAGTTAGAAAAATGCCATTACAAAAGTAAAAACAAAATTCAGGATTTCGGAAGGAGTCAAATATCACCTCGTAATGGAAAAGCTCAATTTTTTTTTTTTTTTTTAAGATTTATTTTTGGCATTTTTATGCCTTTATTTAGATAGGACAGTGTAGTTTTGACAGGAAGCGAAGTGGGAGAGAGAAGAGGATGGGATCGTGAGCCGGGATTCGAACTCGGGTCGCCCGCAGCGCAATGGCGTTATATATCGACGTGCTAACCACAAGGCTACTGGCGCCAACGAAAAGCTCTTTTTTTTTTAATCAGATTTTTTGATTATTGATTAGAAGTTGCTCCTAAATTTTTTAAGTTAGGAGCACAAGTGCTGCCAAAAAGAAAAGCAAGGGTAGAGCCCAAATGGATTTTTAGCTTTGCTTTATTGGAAAAAATAAATAAAATTAATATAAAATTACATATAAACTATAAACATATACACAATCAATATTAGATATTAGCATACAGTACATAAACAATATTTTAGTCATATGAATTTATCATATTATTAATCTTTATACAGTATATACTTTATATACACTAGATATTATTTTCAGACGTGTTAAAGGAGAAGTCCACTTCCAGAACAACAAATTACAAATAATGTAGTCACCCCCTTGTCATCCAAGATGTTCATGTCTTTCTGTCTTCAGTCGTAAAGAAATTGTGGTTTTTGAGGAAAACATTTCAGGATTTTTCTTCACATAATGGACTTCATTGGTGCCCTGATTGTGAACTTCCAAAATGTAGTTTAAATGCAGCTTCAAAGGCTCTAAATGATCACAGCCGAAGAAGAAGGGTCTTACCTAGTGAAACGATCTGTCATTTTTTTCGGAAAATAAAAATTTGTAAACTTTTTAAGCACAGAAGCTGGTGTAGCACAGGCTCTGGAATGCACGTCCACAATGTTACGAATTAGTGATGGATCGTTCGTGAACGATTCGCTCATTTTGAACGAATCTTCAATGTGACTCAGGAAGAATGAGTCGTCTCAGGGAGTGATTTGTTCAGTCGCGCATGCGCAACGTCCTATTAGGTTCTGTACTGGAATCTTATGGGGCGTCACGTGATGAACGAACAACTCAAACCCGAAAACTTGTCAGATAAGAGGTGAGGTGAGCGAATCATAGACTAAAGACCCAGGTAAACAATGAATGAATCTTTTCTGTTTCTTATAGCATTATAGTTTTGTCTTGTTTGTCGTGTGATCAACGTTTGTGTAAGCAGTAGATGTGTTAGGGAAGTAACACGGAACATTTTAATTATATTTTGCTAAAATGAACAAAATGACTCAAAGATTCGTTCATTTTGCTGAATGAGACTCAAAGGTCCGAGTCGGTAAAATGATCCGAACTTCCCATCACTACTACGAATCACGTCTAAGTTCGTCGCCTGTGTATGAAAAAATCCATCTTATTTTCTCCTACAACTTCAGAATCGTCCGACATCGTTGTAGCTTTTTGTCTGTGAAACAGCGTTTGACTCACTTACACTTTCTAAGTCTTTGCGTGTTCGCTTTGTAAACACTGGGGCTGTAGTTCTGCGTGACCTTTCGTCATGATTCAATAGTACGTAGCGTCGTGGACGCGCATCCCAGAGCCTGTGCTACAACAGCTTTTGTGCTTAAAAAGTATACAAATTTTTATTTTCCAAAAAAAAATGACTGATCATTTTGCTAGATACATCCCTTCTTCCTCGGCTGGGATCATTTAGAGCCTTAGAGTACATTATTTGTAAACTGTTGTTCTGGAAGTGAAGCTCTCCTTTTAAGCAGCTTATCGGAGCAGCACTGAAATCTATGTAACCCGGCTCATTCTCACTCAGTGTCTCTCTCTCAGTCAGTCTCTCTCTCTTTCGTGACCCTGATGTAATTACCTTGTTTACTGCATCATGTGACTGTGTTTGGTGTGTCAGCATGAGCAATACTTCTGCTCACGCTCAGTGCGGCATAACATACTGATGACATAACGGCCAATGAGAGGCCAGTCAGTCATAACAGCCAGTTTGGAAAACACTGATGTGTAATGAAGATACGCCAAGTTCAGTTTAACGGAAAGTCTGAATCTCCAAGATTTACAGCTTCATAACTTTGATTGTGGCAGATGTGTGTATGTGACGTGACGTGAACTTGGTGCACTCAGAGTGATTTACTTTTAAGCCAAAAACTGAGGTGCATTCAACAGATCCTATGAGACTGGAGTGTAAAACATGTAAATGATCATGTCTGTGATGAGTTGTCATTAATGTGGAAGCATGAGTTTATTTAGCTCACCTGAGACGCGTTGCGCGTGTGTTGTACTCTGGTTATTTCTCTTTCGATGACCGTTTCGCTTTCTCCATCTTCTCCTTCTCGCTCGTCTTCCACTCCGCTCTCCAGCTCCAGAACGTGGAACTCCATGTCTTCAAACGCTCGTACTGTGGCCTCCAGCACATCCTTCTCCTGAACACCAAACCAGACATTACAGACTAAATCCATGCAAAACTATAAGAGAATGAGTCCATTTTTTTGTGTCAACAGAGATTTCCATGTTTTTATTTTAGTAAAATAAAATAAATTAAATATGTATTATATAAATATTATATATATATATATATTTTTTTTTTAAGTAAATTAAAAAAATAAATAAATAAATGTAAATGTAAATAAATTTCTATGTATACACAGAAAACGTTGGGGTCAGGAAGATTTTTTTCATGTTTTTGAGTCTCATCCAGGCTTTGTATACACAGTTAATACAGTTAAAATTGTGAAATATTTTTACATTTAAAAAAAAATGTTTCTTCGTGAATATTTCTTACACTGTAATTTATTTCTGTGATGCGCAGCTGAATTTTCAGCATCATTACTCCAGTCTTTAGTGTCACACAATCTTTAAGAAATCATTCTAATATGCTGAATTTGCTGCTCAACAAACATTTCTGATTATTAGCAATGTTGAAAACAGTTTTTGTAGGAACTGACACATTATATTATTCAGGATTCACAGATGAACAGAAGGTTCAAAAGAACAGCATTTATTTGGAATAGAAATCTTTTGTAACACAGATATAGTAAAATGAAATTCCAGGACTTTCAAGTTCTTTTCAATCACTACTTTTTTAATTTTCAAGGACTTCAAACAGAGTTTGCACTAATCAAACAATGTCTTCTCTTTTAAATAAAAAAAGATAAACAGTTAAAAGAAAATATATACTAATAAAAAAAATGGCAAAATGCATACTAAAGTATTACAAGGTATGCTACACTTTTAGTGTTTTGATAACTGTACTGCCTTAATTGTTTGATGTTTTCCACTGTTTAAGAAAAAAAACGTGCAAAGTCGCTCCGAAATCCTGATCTGAAACAAACGATTCGCCATAGGCACTCAGAAGTCGCAAACTGAATCAAATGATTCACAAACTGATTCAAATGATTCGCAAACCCACTCAGAAGTCGTGAACAGACTCAAATGATTTGCAAACCTGTAAATTCCCGATCTGAATTAAATGATTCACGAACCCACACCGACGTCCCAATCTGAATCTAATTATTTTTACGAACCCGCACTGAAGTCCCGATCTGAATCAAATGATTCATGAACCCGCACCAAAATCCCGATATGAGTCAAATGAATTGCAAACTCGTACAAGTCCCGATCTGAGTCAAATGATTCGTGAACCTGCACTGAAGTCCCGATCTGATTCAAATGATTCGCAAATCATTTGAATCAAATGATTGACGAACCCGCACCAAAGTCCCGATCTGAATCAAATGATTCACGAACCTGCACTGAAGTCCCAATCTGAATCAAATGATTCACAATCCCGCACCAAAGTCCCGATCTGAATCAAATGATTCACGAACCTGCACTGAAGTCCCAATCTGAATCAAATGACTCGAGCAAACCTGCGCCAAAGTCCCAATCTGAATGAAATGATTGACGAACCCGCACCGATGTCCAAATCTGAATCAAATGATTCACGAACCCGCACTGAAGTCCCAATCAGAATCAAATGATTCGCACAAACCCACACCAAAGTCCCGAACTGAATCAAATGATTGATGAACCCACACCAAAGTCTCGATCTGAGTCAAATGATTCGCAAACCATCATTTCAGATCAGGGCTCGGAGTGCGGATCACGAATCATCTGTGATCCGAACTTTGCGTATCACAAATTATTTGATTTAGATCAGGACTTCAGATCGTGTATAACATATCATTTCATTTAAATCATTCAATTCGTGAACTGACTCATAAACCCGCTCTGATCTAAATCAAATGATTTACGATTTGAAGACCCGATCTGAAACAAATGATTCATGATCCAATTGGAGTGCTTCAAAACAGTGAATCACTTTGTGACGGAATGGTTAAACTGATTCGAAAAGCTCGATTTCAAGCGATGTCAAAATTGAAAAATGAATGTCTCTTTTAATTTAATCTGGTTTTTGGTAGTGAATCGCTTAAAATGAACGACTGAAGTTACAAGTTTGAATCAATCGGAGCGGTTCCAGCTTAGATGACTCACTCAATTGATTCAGTTCATCTGTTCCTTTTTCGCGTCTTCAGTCACGTTTACACGACACTGTAAGTACTACTACTGGCTTAGCTCTATAGTTTTAAGACATTAACTGAAGCAAGCAAAAAAAAGTATGATGTTTAAGTACCTCTTCAGTAATATCAGTCAGATAGTCCCGCCCCTAACGTCATTGGTTGAGTCAGAAGTTGACATAATGGGAAACAATGTTACACTCTTTAGGAAGTCAAATGACTAATGACAGCCTCATTAAACTCATTAAATGAACCTGACACACCAGCTGAACATCTGAACAGCAGCGTTTGTGTTCACCTGTTGTAGTCGAAGCAGCAGCTGCCCTCGCTGGTCTTCTGGCTGTGAGGGAATCTGTTTCTCCATCTCCTTACACCTCCTCTTCATCTGCTCCACCTTCAGCCGCTGCTCCTCCAGCTGAACTCGCTCCTGAAGGACAGCACATCTTCAGCTCAAACACAGATCATGCATCATAAAGGTAAACAGAGCAGATCCAAACCTTCTGTCTGGTGGCCAAGTGTTGGCTCTTCCGTTGCCTGTCCTTCTCCTGCAACACCTGCAGCTGATCTGTGTGTCTGCGCAGACGCTCCTGCTCGGCCTGCAGCTCCCCTCGCAGCAGCGCCACCTCCAGCTGCAGCTGCACACCAGCAAACACACATCTCAACTTCTGTTTAAGTCATTTTACAAAAAAATGTTGATGGCGATGTTTTCAGATTATCTGTTTTTTTCTGCAGTGTAACAGAGTGTGTGGTTGCCAGATTGTAAAGATAAATTAAACCATGGAAAAAAAGAGAGTGGGGAATTGTAAAAAAAAAAAAAAAAAAAAAAAAAAAAAAAACATCTGGCAACCTTAAGTGTGTAAACTAACAAAGGTCTATGTTTTTTCTCCTCTTTTTTATTAAAGAAAATGTAAAAAAAAAAAAAATTAGGATATAGATAAACTACGTTTTCGCCAACAATATTCCATGTTAATATAGTCCCAGTTCCCAGATTGCAAAGATAAATTAAACAGGGAAGAAAATGTGTCCTTTTAGGAGAGAAAATCTAATTGGGGGATTTAAACATCTGGCAACCTCAAGGAAAGAAATTTTCAATTTATATCATTTTGGCATTTAAACTACAGTTTAGTCAACAATATTTCATGTTAATATAGGCATAGTTGCCAGATTGTGAAGATAAATTAAACACAGTGCAGAAAATGTGTCCTCTTAAGAGAGAAACCGCAATTGGGGAATTTAAATAAATCTGGCAACCTCAAGTATAAAAACTCACCTAGGTCTAGATTTTTTTTCTCCTCTTTTTTCTTAAAGAAATCAAAAGAAATATTGCATATACATAACAAAACAGGGCAGAAAATGTGTCCATTTAAGAGAGAAACTCTAACTGGCCAATTTAAACAAATCTGGCAACTTCAAGTATAAAAACTTACAGAAGTCTAATTTTTTCCCCTCTTTTTTTCTTCGAAAGAAAACGTCAAGAAATTTTGGATATAGATAATGTTTTCGATATAAACTACATTTCAGTCAACGATATTGCATGTTAACATAGTCACAGTTGCCAGATTGCAAAGATAAATTAAACACGGCAAAAATGTGTCCTTTAAGAGAGAAACTGTAATTGGGGAGTTTAAACATCTGGCAACCTCAAGTAAAGAAATGTTCAACTTATATCATTTTTGCATTTAAACTACACTTTAGTCAACAATATTGCATTTTAATATAGTCAGAGTTGCCAGATTGTGAAGATAAATTAAATACAGGGCAGAAAATGCATCTTTTTCTAGGGAGAAACTCTAATTGGGGAGTTAAACACATCTGGCAACCTCCAATAAGAAAACTCACAGAGGTCTAGGTTTTTTCTCCTCTTTTTTTATTAAAAAAAGTTAAAAAAAATTGCATATAGATAATTTTTTTTGCATATAAACTACAATTTTAGTCAACAATATTGCATGTTAATATAGTCACAGTTGCCAGATTGTGAAGATAAATTAAATACAGGGCAGAAAATGCATCTTTTTAAGAGATAAACTCTACTTGGGGAGTTTGAACAAATCTGGCAACCTCAAGTATAAAAACTCACAGAGGTCTAGATTTTTCACCTCTTTTTATTAAAGAAAATCAAAAGACATATTGTATATACACAATTCTTTGCATATAAACTACATTTTAGTCAACAATTTTGCATGTTAATATAGTCACAGTTGCCAGATTGTGAGGATCGATTAAACACAGATTTTAACACATCTGGCAGTCTCAAGTATAAAAAACTCATAGAGGTCTAGGTTTTTTCTCCTCTTTTTTATTAAAGAAAAAAAAGAAAGATTGGATATAGATCATTTTTGCATATAAACCACATTTAAGTCAACAATTTTGCATGTTAATATAGTCACAGTTGCCAGATTGTGAGGATAAATTAAACACAGGGCAGAAATTGTGACCTTTTAAGAAAGAAACTCCAACTGGGGAATTTAAACAAATCTGGCAACCTCAATTATAAACGCTCACAGAGGTCTAGATTTTTTTTTTTTTTTTTTTTTTTTTTTTTTTTTTTTTTTTTTTTTTTCGTCGTAGTTTTTAACTAAACTCACCTCAATCTTGAGCTCCTCCCTCTGCTGGTCGAGCTCCGTGATTTGCTGCTGCAGCATGGATGGTGACGTCAGTAAATCTCCATCTGTCTGTTTGGCTCGACACTGGTTAAACACAGAACGGGAGATGAGCGCGGTTGAACCGCTGGACTGGTTATGAAGTGAAAGCGTGCATTTACCCGTTCGCTCTCGGTGCTGCTGCCCTCTGTGTCTGACTCCGCCCCCGAGGAGGCGGGGCTTTGCTCCACTCTCATGATCCACGGCGATCTTCTGACCGGCTCCCACTGGCTCCTCTGTGTTTCCATATTGTGTCTGGGCATGTCTGGTTAAACAGGAGTGGAGACTAGTTAAGTGTGGAGGTATGGGACATTTGAACATTACAGTAATTCAATGCAGCAAACGAGGGTCAAATGACAGATGCTCAAGCTAACGTGCACTGAACACGGGAAAAGTCAAATCCTGACTGGTGTATGTTGTGTCCTACAAGTTGCCTAATTAGATTAATCACCTAAATGTTTTACATAACAGCCTTTAATTCTCAGGTGAGACGTGTTACAGAAATGCAACACGTGGCATTTTAATGTCAATTGTTATTAATAAAATATTCATAACATTCTTTTATTGCTGAAGCATAATAATAGCTATAATTTTAGAAGTGAAAATAATTTAAATGTAGCTATAAAAAAATGCAATTTGAAGTTAAACATGTAAATTAATTTTAAAAGCAGAAATGTAAAAAATAGTTACAATGTGGGTGTGTATATTTTAATCTAAATTATTGATATGAATATAATTCATAACAAACTTGTCTGCTGCTGAGGTATAATAACACTGTGTCAAAGTAGGAATAAACAAGTTGTAAATTAAATGTTTAAATAAATTTTAAAATGAAATAAATAAATAAAAAAAAAGATTAAAAAGTAATACATGAAAAAATACATGAAAAATGCAAACAAAAAATGTAAATACATTTAAAAAGCAAAAGTAAAAAATTAATTTGAAAATATATATATATATATATATATAAATTTAAATGTAATTATTTAAAAAACAAATATGTAAATACATTTTAAAATAAGAAATAAAAAAAATCTATTCATCTAAATTATTACTAATGATATATTCGTAAGTATTTTATTGCTGAGGTTTAATAACACCTATCATTGTGCCAAATTTAAATAAAACATTTAGATAAATTTTAAAGCAAAAATAAAACTGAAAACAAGAAAAAAATTAATTAAAAGGAAGAAAAAAATTGTGTGCATATATAAGAAAAATAAGCAGAAATAAAAACAATTTATATAAATAAATAATTTAATAAGCATTTAATTGTATTATAAAATATTTATTTTTAAAATTAAAATATAAAAAGAAAAATTTAATTTGAAAAAAAAGGGAAGAAAAAATAAAAACAAATTTAGAAATAAATTCTCTTTTTACCATTTTTTAAATAAAATGTACTTAAAAAAAGTTATTGAAAACTAAATTTAAATTAAACATTCAGATAAATTTTAAAGCAAAAATAAAAATGCTAAAAATGTCATTAAATACAAAAGTCTGGACAAATATATAAATATATATCTTTTATTATATATTTTTTAATCTAAATTATTACCATTGATAATTCCTTTATAATAAGAAGTATCACTGTGTCAAAAGACAAAAAATTATTAACTATAAAAAAATGAAAAATTAAATTTGAAAAATAAACAGAAATAAAAATAAAAACAACTTATATAAATACATTTTTTAATTATCATTTCCTTTTTCAACAGAATTAATTAATTATTTAATTCAAATTTACAAGTAAACAAACTTAGATTTATTTATTTAAATTATTATTATATATTTTTTTTTGTTTGTTTTCACTATTGGCTATCGAACACATCAGCTGTAAGTAAACAGTGTTGGTCGATCTCTACTTGAACTACAGTTCTTGCAAAATAAAAGTTGGCTAGGAAAGCATTTTCTTTCTCTTTTCTTCAAAAACAAACCACAGTAAAGTCAGTGAAGATGAAAGCACAGATGACAGACACGAGATCAATAGCGCTGCAGCGACGGCAGGGTTTTCTGTAGGTTGTACAGGTGTTTTTTACACAACAAGGCCACAGTTGAGCGTAACAGGACTCTGTGTGTTCACTGCAGCTTTTGTGTCGTCCGTCTGTGAGCTCGAGTCCGCTCCGCCCGAATCGCCCTCTTGCGCTCCTGACGCCGAGTGTGGGAACAGACTCTCGCTCGCCATTGTCCGAAACCGTTCCCAGCCTCTCCCTGCCCTGTCCGTCAGGCCTTATTAGGACTCGGAGGCACACGGATAAATATAAAACTCCCGGTACGACGAGCTCCAAACACAGACTGACACACAGAGCCTTCTGGAGGAGGAAGTGGCTTCTAAAATGTCACAGGCCGGTTTCATATTTCCACAGAGAGCGATTGGAGTCTGTTCCTAGAATAACCACAGCCTCTCTGAACAGACACACACAATAGCTTGTTTAAACAGGACTTTAGGGACGACCTTCATGACAAAGGCAGGTATTATAGTGTGTAAATTTACTATATGTACTGTTGATCAAAACTAGACCCAGCGGATCTTAACTAACAGCTACAAACTGTGAAGATGATTAACTAAAACACACTTGTTGCAGTGCATTATGGGACAGACTTCTCTGCAAAGGATACGTGCAATGCTAATACAAAATACAAAAATAAATATATTTATAAAATAATATAACTTATCTGCTCTTTGACTAGAAGGTAGTATAATATTAAAATTAATATCAAATTAATTATCAAAATTTAAATTTAAATTAAAAATGATTATATATTTAAATAATCGCAAATAAAATCTTATCTAGTCTTTTGCTGAATAATAATAATATAATATACAATCTAAAAGCATCTTATAAGGCAGCAAATTATAAAATATAAATATAATATAATATAATATAATATAATATAATATCTGCACTTTGGCTAAAAGAATGCAGCAAATTATAAAATATTAATACAAAATTACATAAAATGTTATCTACCCTTTGACTAAAGGAAGCTGTATAATATAAAATTAAATATAAAATAATAATGCATATAAAATAGCATAAAACTGTGTCTGCTCTTTGGCTAAAAAAAAGTCATTTTAGAAAGTAGCATAATAAAAAATATAAAATAATAATATATAAAATAATACAAAAAAATCTTATATGCTGTTTTGCTAAATAATAATATAATATAATATAATATAATATATAAAAGACAACATTTTATAAGGCAGCATAATATAAAAAATAAAAAATAAAATGACAAAATAAAATATAATATACAAAAGAAAATATTTTCTGCTTGCTGGATAAATAAATAAATAAATATTAAAAATTGTAATACATTTATTTTATTTAAATTATTTTATTATATATATATATATATATATATTTTTTTTAATCTAAATTATTACTAACATTAATTCCTTTATTGTTGAATAATAATAATAATTATCACTGTGTCAAAAGGCAGAAAATTTAAATATTTTAAAAGTATTTATTAACTATAAAAATATAAAAATTAAAATTGAAAAAATTAAATAATACATAGAAATATTTTAATTAGCATTTAATTAAATAAATAATTACTTATTAAATTAAATTAAACATTTAAAAAATATGCAGAAACAAAAAATAAAAAAATTATAAAGAAATTCTTTAATTATCATTTAATTTTATTAAATAATTAATTGATTAATTAATTAATTCAAATAAAAAAGCAAAGAAACTTGGATAAACAAATAAATTTTAACTTAAAATCTTATCTGCTCTTTTGCTAAATAATATGATATAAAATCTAAAAGACAGCATCTTACAAGGCAGCATAATATAAAATATAAATATGAAAAAATAAAATGACAATATAAAATATAATAAATAAAAGAAAATCACTGGATAAATAAATAAATATTTGTAATCAATTTATTTTATTTAAATGATTTCATTTTATATAGGCGTTAGTATATAAATTAAAAAATATATTTAAAAAACATTATAATACACAAATTTATGTAAGGTTTTAGCTTCTCTTTGGCTAAAAGAAAGTGTCTTTGAAGGCAGCATAAAATAAAATATTAATCTAAAATAATACTAAAAATAATTATGTATATAGAAAATATATGAAAAAGTTTTATCAGCTCTTTAGTTAAAATAAAGCGTCTTAGAAGTCAACCTAATGTTATATAACGCTGCCTTATCCAGACAGCTCACTGAGTGGTACAAGAAGCAGGAAGTTGCACCAAAACAGGTCGCCACAACCAGTCCTGATGCCTGACTTGTCCCGTGTGTTAAGACTAGTTATGTTAACTAAGCCTAGGCCACATGTGACACCAACAATCCCAATCTAATCATTTCTTTATCTGACCTCCAGTTCAGAGGAGCGAAGATTCACGAAGGTCTGAAGTCCAGAAGCGATAAAGTGAGAGTCACGACAGCAGAAAATGCAGATGTGAAAGCGCCGGCCCACTTTAATACACTTACAAGACACACGCAAGGAAGAGAGGGAGAGTAAGAGGACAGAAGCGATGGGGTGTAATGACTGAATAATGTTGGTAATTGCAGAGGAGTGGCTGCGCTGATAAACTGTGGCATAAACATCCTGTTATATAAGACGCCCCTCCTGATCATTACTAACTACCCGGCACTTCGTTCACACTCACTCACTAATCGCTTCTCGGCAGTAACCGCCGCTAACCCCGGTTTGCGCATTCTTCTCACGAATCTTAGCCGCTCGCATGCGTTCTTCATCGCACAGAAGAATCCGTGTGTCAACAAAATCTCCTCACTGTTCATTACAACAGCAGCAAATCTCCTGAAAAACCAGTTCACACTTAGAAAAAAAACTCCTGTACTGAATTACGACTTACAAATGGAAACTCAACACCTTTTACTTGGCATTCCAAGGAACTTTAGAGACCATTTACTGTAAAATAAAGTCAAACGAACCCCCTAATATGATCATCCTAAAATCTTTAAGGCAGCCACCTATTTTTATGTATAAAGACAATTTATAATGTGAAATATTAATTTTATGAATATGTCTAAAATATTATTTGGAAACTATCTAGTTTCTATTATGTTACTTTATATATTATATAATATTACACATATTATTAAATCAATTAATATAAATCAAATTTATTTTGTTATTTTAGAATTTTTTTTATTTATTCTGATCTAATGATTTATTTTTTAATTTAGTTGGATGTATTTAAATAATTTCTCATGGATTCTTAAATTATTTATTATTGTATTAATTATTTAATTAGTTATGTCTAAAATATTATTTGGATAATTTTAATTTATTTCAATGAAATTATTTATTTGTTAAGTTGGTTGAATTTAAATAATTATTATACATTTATTTAAATTAATAATAATAAATAAAGTTATTTATTATTGTAATAATTATTTAATTATGTCTAAAATATTATTTGGAAAATATTTAGTTTCTATTATGTTACTTTTATGAGTTTGCCTATTCACTATAGTACTGTACTGTTAGATATTATTTAAATACATTTTATTTTGTTATTTTAGTCATTTTGTATTTATTTTGATCTAATGACTTTTTAATTTAGTTGGATATATTTAATTAATTTATTATGGATTTATTTAATTAATAATTCTTCAATTATTTCTTATCTTAATAATTATTAAATTATTCATTTATGTCTAAAATATTATTTGGAAAATATTTAGTTTCTATTATGTTACTTTATCATGAGTTTTTGTTTATTCACTATAGTATTGTACTGTTACATATTATTTAAATAAATTTTATTTTGTTATTTTTGTCTTTTTTTATTTTGATCTAATGATTTTTTTCAGTTGGATGTATTTAAATAATTTATTATATATTTATTAAATGAATAATTCTTAAATTATTTATTATTTTAATCATTATTAAATTATTTATTTATGTCTAAAATATTATTTTAAATATATTTATTGTCTATTATGTTACTTTATCATTAGTTTGTCTATTCACTATAGTACTGTACTGTTACATATTTAAATCTATTTTGTTTTGTTTAGTCATTTTTTGATTATTTTGATCTAATAAACATTTAGTTGGATGCATTTAAATAATTAATTATGTATTTATTAAATTAATTAAATTAATTTATTAAATTGATAATTCTTACATTATTATTTTAATAATAATTACATTATTTATTTATGCCTGAAAAATTATCTCCCTTAATTTATTTGTTATTTTAGTCTTTTTTATTTTGATCTAATGTTTTATTTATTTAGTTGGATGTATTTGAATAATTTCTAATGTATTTATTAAATTACTAATTCTTCAATTATTTATTATTGTAATAATTATTTAATTATTTATTTATGTCTAAAATATTATTTGGAAAATATTTAGTTTCTGTAATGTCACTGTATTAAGAGCTTGTCTATTCACTATAGTACTATACTGGTACATATTAATTTAAATCAATTTTTTACTTTGTTATTTCAGTCATTTTTTATTTATTTAATATAAAATAATTTATTTAGTTAGATGTTTTTTTAATTCTTTATTACTTATTTATTAAATAAATAATTATTAAATTGTGTATTATTTTCATTTAAATAATTATTAAAATATTTATTTATTTATTTTACAAAATGACAGCTAATGTGATGTACAGCATGCAAATCAAGTGAACACTTACATAATGTTACATAATATTACACAATATGTTTAATGTGCATAATGTGAGAGCCATGGTAATACTTCCAACTTCCAAAAGGAAATATTTACCATGATAAATATTCTTAAAATGATGGTATTACCATGGTATTTGTCCAAATGCATCCCAAGTAACTTTAAAGAAAACTATGATGCTGCCATAGTAAATGACCAAAATACTACAGTACTACCAAGACCAAAACATCTTGCACTTTTTGGAAAATAAGTTTTTCTGCAGATGCACAAAATATAGGTGTAGTATTTACTTTTCAACAATTTTCACTCTGAAACTGCTAGTCATTTTCACAGATACTTACAAGAAACTGAAAGTAAGAAACTGAATTAAACATGACATTTCGAAGTAGAAAGACGGAAACTAAAATACTTTCTACAGTGCAACTGTAACACTGTAAAACTTTAAAATGTGAACATTAGAGCTTTACTACAGATGCATGAGTAATTATGTGTATCTCACCTGTGTGAAGCGTCCGCGCTGTAAAGCTGATCTCAGGACAGCATTCTTCACGCCGACAGCTCAAACTAAACGAATGAAACAGTGGTTCAGCACGCCTCCTTATAACTACAGTACAGCTCAACATTCCTCAGTCAAACCCTCTATCGTTATCGACACAAACAATCACGAGCCAGAGCGAGCTGAGATATCTGACTGATTTCAGATCAGTTTACTACAGATGAGATGTAATGAAGTCAGGGGTCACCGACCCCAAATACAACAAACATTACCAACACATCAGGCCATTTACACAGATAAAGCTGTGATTGACTGATATGCAGAGCTGGTGTTACTGTAATTCTAGGGGTTTTCAGACTTACTGATGCCGCACATCTCCATATATGACCATCCTAAAACTTAAAAAGCAGCAATATTTTCATGCATAAAGACCCAGTTTATACCGTGCAAAATATTAATATTGCAAATATGTGTAAAATATTATTTACATTTAGATTTATATTAATATTATTTAGAATTAATATTTATATTTTCTCTCTATTCACTGTAGTACTGTATTCTTATGTGTTGCATTTTTAATCATCTGTATATTATTTATTTTATTCGTTTTTAATTTGTATTTATTTCATTTATTTGTAATAAATTACATAAGTTAATTTTATTATTTTTATTTTTATTATTTCTATTTTAATTTTTTCTCTAAAGTGACTGACAGCTGATATATTGCTAATCCTAATTTATTTTAAGATTTGTTTATTTATTTAATTTGTTCTTAAATTTTAATAATCACTGGAGTGACTAATGGCTGATATAATGCTACCCCTTACCCTTTTTTTCTCTTAAATTTATTGTAATCAAATTATGTAAGTTAGTTAGTTAGATCTATATATATATATATTTTTTTTTTCACAATAATTCATTTTAATCATTTTTTAATTTTTTTTTAAATTATTATTTTAATCAAATTACAAGTTAGTTAGATCTTACCTTTTTTTACACTGTTTTTCTCTGACTGAAAAACCATTTATTTTATTTTTCTTTTTAATTTCTTAAATGTATTGTAATCAAATTACATAAATTAGTCAGATTTACTTTATTTATTTATTTTTTTTGGTTTGTTTTTACACTAATTCATTTTAATCATTTTGTCAATTATTTTTAAATTGTACTTAAATTACATAGGTTAGTTAGATCTTACTTTTATTATTATTATTTTATTTTTTTACACTTTTTCTCTAAAGTGACTGAAAAACCTTTTAATGTTTTTATTTATTTAATTAATTTCTTAAATGTATTGTAATCAAATTACATGAATTAGTCAGATTTACTTTATTTTTTTGTTTGTTTCTTTGTTTCTTTTTACACTAATTCATTTTAATCATTTTGTCAATTATTTTTAAATTGTACTTTAAATTACAAAGGTTAGTTAGATGTTACTTTTATTATTATTATTTATTATTTTATATTTTTACACTGTTTTTCTCTAAAGTGATTGAAGGCTGAGTTAACGCTAACCTTAACCCTTAATTATTTTACTGTTTTTATTTATTTAAATAATTTCTTAAATTTACTGTAATCAAATTACATCAGTACGTCAGATATACTATATTTAATTTAATTCATTTAATCTATTTTTTATTTAATTCTCAATGTTTATTTTAATCAAATTATTTAGATCTTAATTTTATTTTTTTTACACTGTTTTTCTCTAGTGACTGACGGCTGATATAACAGGTTTATACATAATAATGACATAATAATCAAATGTGATGTATACAAATGAAGTGCTCATTTATGTTACATAATATTTACCGTAAATTCACTAAAACATTCATTAATAAAGCTGCTGGCAGATGAACTGACACAGTAAACTCTTATATATTCATGTTTTCATTACAATTTCAACAGGTTTCTATATAAACTAGTCTCATTAACCAGTACACTGTGGTGGTTTAGTGATGGTATCACGCGATACCATGTTAGTACCAACATTTACAATGTTGTTTAACAATAACTACATTCATTTATCATACCATTTTTATGTACTCCTCGGTATTTCACAGAATACCATGGTATTACCATGATATGTTATTTTCAGCCCATGACCGCAGCTCTGCTAAAACTGTAATTCACTATTATAAACCCGCACTGCATACTTGATCCGGACCAAACCGTCTGTGGGTTTTAAACAATAAAGTTAGTTAGTTTCACTCACACAAGACTTTGTTTACTCTCATATGGCGGTTTTTGAGCTGTCAATCACTCACAGCAGATTCCTGTCAATCAATCACTTCTGTCAGAAACTAAATCTGAATTGTAATTTAATGACTGTTCCGTAATTCCCAGAGAACTGCAGAGTTAAACGCGTCAGTTTCATTCTGATCAGCGCGTCTATTTTATCGATAAATTGAGATACACGTACCGATCGTACCTGTCACAACTTCCGCCTCAAAATCCGTCAACGGTCCTGGAGTGTGAAAGACGAACAAATAAAGCGAAAGCAGCGACTGATAAACTCCGCGCGGGGATTTAAACGGGCTTTTCCCGAGACATGTGAAGCGACACGATTCGACGCGGCCAGCGGGAATCACACTTTCACTAGTCGCTCTGAGAGAGAGAGAGAGAGAGAGAGAGAGAGAGAGAGAGAGAGAGTGTGTGTTTGTGTCACACTGGCCGCGTCTCAAACCCTACTGATCCGCCTACTCTGACAGCGCGCTGGACTCAGCTGCACGATCACGTGACGCTCGAGCGCGCTGTCTTTATAGGCGCCTCACTAGGGTTTGAAACACAGTCCAGGATAAATGTGACCGTCAACAGGTGAAGCGCGACACAAACTGAAGTTCGTGACCTACGGAACAGTACAAAACGTTACACGGGTCATCTAAATATAACAAGTAGCTGAATAAAACGCAGATAGAGACATTTTAACTGAGGAAACCTGACAATAAACATACGATTGCTACAAAAAAATAAAAAATAAATAAAAAAATAAATCAAAATATAACATACACCACCCGTCTTTTTTTAAACAGTTGTTATTAATATGACTTTTTTGAATCAGATGTTTTTTCCATTTTTAGTATTTTTTTGTATTTTGTCTATATATATATATATATATATATATATATATATATAGTTTCAATAATATTTTTTTTTTCGTTTCAGTATATTAAATTAATAATTTAAAGCATGATTAACATGTTCCTAGCCTGTTTCTAGCCTGATTAGCAAGTTAGTAGCATGTTAGTAACATGATTAACAAGTTACTGGTCAAGCTGGGAGACCTGCTAAAAGACCAACCAAGCTTAAACCAGCTAAGACTAGACAACCAGCCTAGGCTCGTTTTAGCTGGTTTTGGCTGGTTTATACATGCTAATAATGCTAACAACATGCTAATCATGTTAGAAACAGGCTAGGAACATGGTAGTAACTTGCTAATCAGGCTCGAAACAGGCTAGGAACATGTTAATCATGCAAACAACAGGCTAGTAACTTGCTAATCATGTTAACAACATGCTAATCATGTTAGAAATAGGCTGCCAACATGCTAGTAATTTGCTAATCATGTTAGAATCATGCTAGTAACTTGCTAATCATGCTAGTAACTTGCTAATCATGCTAGGAACAGGCTAGTAACATGTTAATCATGGTAACAACATGCTAGTAACTTGTTAATCATGTTACCAACATGCTAGTAACTTGCTAATCATGCTAGAAACATGCTAGTAACTTGATAATCATGCTAGAATCATGCTAGCAACATGCTCGTAACTTGTTAATCATGTTACAAACATGCTACTAACTTGTTAATTAGGCTAGAAACAGGCTAGGAACATGTTAATCATGCTAACAACATCCTAGTAACTTGCTAATCATGTTAACAACTCGCTAATCATGCCAGAAACATGCTAGCAACATGCTCATGTCTTGTTAATCATGTTACCAACATGCTAGTAACTAGCTAATCATGTTAGAATCATGCTAGCAACATGCTCGTAACTTGTTAATCATGTTACCAACATGCTAGTAACTTGCTAATCATGTTAGAATCATGCTAGCAACATGCTCGTAACTTGTTAATCATGTTACCAACATGCTAGAAACTTGCTAATCATGCCAGGAACAGGCTAGTAACATGTTAATCATGGTAACAACATGCTAGTAACTTGTTAATCATGTTACCAACATGCTACTAACTTGCTAATTAGGCTAGAAACAGGCTAGGAACATGTTAATCATGATAACAACATGCTAGTAACTTGCTAATCATGTTAACAACTTGCTAATCATTCCATTACAATGCTAGCAACATGCTCGTGTCTAGTTAATCACGTTACCAACATGCTAGTAACTTGCTAATCATGTTAATAACCTGCTAATCATGTAGGAAACAGGCTTGTAACATGTTAGTCATGCTAACAACAACCTTAGCAACCTGCCTGAGTACCCTAGCACCCGCATGACAACACCTTAGCAACCACTGATTTTAAAGTAGTTAAAACTGAAAATATTCAAACTTCAAGCTTTTAAAACTACTTCAAACTTTCTGCTAGGCTTTTTCAAGCCAACTTAACGTTTGTCTACAAACGTTACTTTCTAGTTTCAGTTAACGTTTCAAGTAAAGAAAGTGTTGTTAGTTTCAGTTTTAGTTAACTATAATAACCCTGTGTACACACACACCTATCTATCGATCATCTAAAATAATAAACATCAGTGATTTTAATTGACTTGATAAATTCTGTTATGTTTTGTCTTTTTAATCAAATGACACACAGGTTTAATAATTGCAAAAATTCAAAACAAGTGTAAAAATATTCTGATTAAGTTGAAGTAATGAACACTGTGATTGTGTACCAGTAGAATATTACAGTTGAGTTTGACCTCAAAAGGTAGTGCATGAGAGGAATGACCCCTAAACCCAGCTCAGTTCACTACTGAGGGACGACAGACAGTGTGACGTCATGATTCAGTGTCTAGTGCACTCATAAATCTGCAGCGGTGTGAATGATCTTGTTGGGATCCTCTAGTGCCACACGGACAGAAAAGAGCAGAAACAAAGCACTGAACAGATGGAGGGCAGCAGTACAGCTGCTGGCTCTGTAGTGCACTAAAGTTGCACACTAGACACTATCAGACACATTTAAACCCTGAAAAATAACATCATTTGGCAAACGCAGACGCACGTCACACTATTCACCCTCGCCTCTGTCACACAATGAAAGCTCACGGCCTGTTGTTTTCGTGCTGAAGCACATCTGTTGGCTTCCTGGCATTGAGCTGCTCTCATAAAGGGCACTAGTACACACTAGAGCCTGCAGCGCTGGCCGCACGCCGAAGGAAACTGCTGTAAGATCATAATGCAGGTACTGCACAAGTGTTTACAGGAGAACTAAAGCAGAATCACTGCTGTCAAACAAGCTTGAAAACAGATAGCCACGCCCCCAGATGCACAGCATTGGTCAAGCCAGTGATGAGTCCCGCCCACACAGGCAATTATTTTAATACACTCATAGATTTGTTTTATTCAGAAACTCACTCAGCTTTGGAGGAATAAATAAGTAAATAAATAAATAAATTGGTAAGAAACCAAGACCTAATCTTAAGTAATTTCGCATCTCAAATAAATTTTTAGATACTTGTAACGAAAAAAAAAAAGAAGACAAAAGCACAACAATACTTATTATTATTACTATTATCAATTACTTATTTTATTCCAGAACAAATAAGTCAGTAGGGTAAGAAAAATAATTGTGTTTTTCCTTTAAATTCAGTTTATTTTTCTTAATACACTGATAGATTTGTTTTATTCATAAGCTCATTTAATTTTGGGGGAATAAATAAACAAATAAATAAATAAATCAGTAAGAAACCAAGCCTTAATCTTAAGTCATTTTACAGCTCAGATACATTTTTTGATATTTGTACTGAAAAAAAGGACAAAAACTCAAACTATTATTATTTATTTATTTATTTTATTCCAGAATAAATACATCAGCAGGATAAGAAAAATAATTCTGTTTTCCCTTTGAATTCAGCTTATTATTATTATTTTTTAAATACACTGATAGATTTGTTTTATTCATAAACTCACTTAATTTTAGGTGAATAAATAAATATGTAAATAAATCCGTCAGAAACCAAGACTTGATCTTAAATCATTTTGCATCTCAAATAAATTTACTGATATTTGGACTAAAAAAAAAAAAAAAAAGACAGAAACTTTACAATTATTATTTATTCATTTTGTTTATTTTATTCCAGAACACATATGTCAGTAGAAAGAAAAATATATAGTAAGAAAAATAATCATGTTTTTCCTTTGAATTAAATTTATTTTCTAAATACACTGGTAGACTTGTTTTATTCATAAACTCACTAAATTTGGCAGGAATAAATTAATTAATTAATTAATCTGAAAACATTTTGCATCTCAAAACAAGACAAAAACATTAAGATTATTATTGTTATTTAATTTATTATTTTTAAATTAATTAATTAATTAATATCATTATTTTTAAACAATGTTTAGGATGTTTCAACTAGTTTCAAAACATCCAAAAACGGCATTGGTTTGACCATTTATTGAAAATAAATTAATTTGATTATTTAAAGCATTTAAATAATTACATGATTTTTATATGATACAGTACACAGATTAGGGTCAATATTTGATGAAATCCAAAAATATTCTTAATACAAGAAGAAACCCTGACCAGTCAAGTAAATGCATCTTGCTTTAGGACTTATTAGGTATTTGTACTGAAAAAAAAAGACAAATACACTAAATATGAATGATATTTGCAGTGCATCATTGCTGATAAAATCACACACTTGTTTCCTCAATCTTTCTGCAATGAAATCTTGATGTATAAAATTCAAAATCACCTCCTAAAAAGACATTTAACAGCCTGTCCTTAATCTTTAACACCGGAAACCAAAGCATTAACTCTCAAACGACCACATTTCCACATGAATGACGGTCATATGAAAGCACCGATACACTGTTTTGAGGTTGAGAGCTTCACGTGAAGCGCGTGAACTTTCAGCTCATTTCACTTGCAAATCATCTCGTTTTTCTCGTCCGTCCTGACGGCGAAGGCATTTGTGGAAACGCAACTTTCAGGAGCGTCAATAAAAGCCCAGAAGAGCTGAAAAACTGCACCCGTTTGACAAACATTTATTAAAAACAGATTAAATAGAGTTTTCTTACAAATGCACCATTAGACGTGTTTTGTCATTACATTCACATTACAAGAGCACTTGATTATACGAAGCTATTAGGTAAAGGATGCTTAAATGAGGTACTTTTACCACAAACCATCATTTGTATACATATACATATACATATAAGACACGATACAGCACACAGATTAGCTCAAGTATTTGACGAAATCCCAAAATGTTCTTGAAAAATTATGAATCCTGACTAAAATGTGAATGCATTTGTTTAACACGTAATTGTTCTGTCTTATTGTTCCTGAATCGGAGGAATGCATTAATGCAAATACCATCACTATATGTAGTTAAAATCATCTGACTAAAGTGTGAATGTCAGCTTTGTTTGTTCATAAGGTTCACATTCAGATGTCATGAAGTCCACACACCAGGTTTGCAGGCACTGATATATCTGTGGATTCAAAAGCACAAACAGTAAAAACGTTGGATGACGAAATCAAACGAAGCTCAATATGAGCAACACGACACACCCTGTCAAACCTGATGATGAAAACGACATGTTATTACTCATCCTGCAATTAGAACGCATCCCTACAGGTCTGGTTCACCCAGAAACACATGCTGTCATCGTTCACTCGCCCGAACGTCGCTGCAAACTTGTGTGACTTTACTTAGTGGAACACAAAACAAGAATGGGGTTTGACAGCAAATGTCAGTCGTTCTCACGTGTCGAAGCCAAAAACAACACGCTGAATTGGGTGCGTGAAGCACTAAACACGAAATGACTTCAGAATAATGGAATACAGTGACAGCTGTGCTTATTATAAACAGCAGGTGAATAAGAAAGTTATTGTGTGAATGATTAATGTGTGTTGCAACACAAAAATAACATACAGGTTTGAAATAACATGTAGATTAACTAAACTAATTAACTTAACTAACTAACTAAAAAAAAAAGGGATAAAAGGGATTATTTAATCAAAGATACAGTAAAAATTGTGAAATATTATTGTGATTCAAAACAGCTGTTTTCTATGTAAATATCTGTTAAGCTGTAATTTATTTCTGTGATCAAAGCTTAATTTTCAGCATCATTACTCCAGTCTTCAGTGTCACATGATCCTTCACAAATCATTCTAATATGCTGATTTGCTGCTCAACAAACATTTATGATTATTAGCAATGTTGAAAACAATCGTGCTGTCCAATATTTTTGTTGAAACTGAGATCCATTTTATTTTTCAGGATTCACAGATGAATAGAAAGATCAAAAGAACAGCATTTATTTGAAATAGAAATCTACTGTAACATCATAAAATGTCTTTACTGTCACTTTTGAGCACTTTAATGCATCCGTTGATAAATGTATTATTTCTTTTTGTAATGTATGACAGTTTTCACAAAAATATTGGGCAGCACAACATTGCTAATAATCAGAAATCAGCATATTAGAATGATTTCTCATGATCATGTGACACTGAAGACTGGAGTAATGATGCTGAAAATTCAGCTGCGCATCACAGAAATAAATTACGTTTGAACACATATTTGCATAGGAAACAGTTGTTTAAATTGCAAAAATATTTCACATTTTTTACTGTATTTTCTGTATTTTTATTCAAAAAACGCAGCCTTGGTGTGCAAAAAAACTCCCTTTCAGAATCTCCAAAATGTTAATTATTTTACCAAAATAAGAGGGATCATACAAAAGACATGTTGTTGTTTATTTAATACTGACCTGAATAAGATATTACCCATAAAAGATGTTTGCATATAGTCCATAAGAGAAAATAAGTTGTGTTTATAAAAACAACCCTGTGCAAAAGTTTACATACAGTTGATTCTTAACACTGTGTTGTTCCTGAATGATCCACAGCTGTTTTTTTGTTTAGTGATAGTTGTTCATGAGTCCCTTGTTTGTCCTGAACAGTTAAACTGTCTGCTGTTCTACAAAAAAAGCTCCCACAAATTCTTTGGTTTTGTCAGCATTTTTGTGTATTTGAACCCTTTCCAACAATGACTGTATGATTTTCCATCCACTGAGGGACTCATATGCATCTATTACAGAAGGTTCAAATGCTCACTGATGTTTCAGAAGAAAAAAAACGATGCATTAAGAGCCGGGGGTGAAAACTTTTGAATGGAGAGTGGAGATGTGTACAGTTTCCTTATTTTGCCAAAGTATCATATTTGTTTTCATTTAGTACTGTCCTTCAGAAGCTACAGAAGATACTTACATGTTTCCCAGAAGACAAAATAAGTAAATTTACACTGATCTTCAAATTTCAAAAGTTTTCACCCCCGGCTCTTAATGCATGGTTTTTTCTTCTGGAGCATCAGTGAGTGTTTGAACCTTCTGTAATAGTTGCATATGAGTCCCTCAGTTGTCCTCGGTGTGAAAAGATGGATCTCAAAATCATACAGTCATTGTTGGAAAGCGTTCAAATACTCAAAAATGCTGTAAAACCACAGAATTAGTGGGAGCTGAACTGTTCAGGACAAACAAGGGACTCAAGAACAACTATCACTAAACAAACAAACACAGCTGTGGATCATTCAGGAACAACACAGTGTTGAGAATCAAGAATATGTGGGTTGTTTTTATTAATTCAACTATTATTTACTCTTACGGACTATGTATAAACATCCTTTATGTAAAATATCTTATTCAGGTCAGTATTAAATAAGAACATAGCATGCATTTTGTATGATCCTTCTTATTTTGGTACAAATAATTAACGTTTTGCAGATTCTCCAAGGTGTATGCAAACTTTTGATTTCAACTGTGTAATTGATATACAGTGTAAATAAACAGATACTGTACCTATTTTCTTAGGTTTGGGGAGGTTGAGGTTGTTCATGATGTTCACAAACTCATCGAGAGTCTTCGTCAGACGTGGATTGAACAACTTCTCCTCATCGACGGTGGTGACGGTCTGACCTTCAGCGTTCAGAACAGAGAACGACAAACAGGAGAATGAATAAACACACACATTACACCAGATACAAGCTCAAAGATCCCTGATACTAACTAGTAATCTTACCAAATAGTTAAATTTAACACTGCTGTCTTTTTTTTAGTGTCAATTGACTGAAAAAGCAGTCACTGTCTGGCAGTTTAAGTTGGTAATCACACAACACAAACATAAACACAGCATCTCAGTTTACCGCGGTAAACGAGCGTCATCACATACCCTTGTAGTCGTGAGCGGGGTAAAGGAAACAGTGTCCCGGCAGGGAGAAGATCTGTTTATGGACCGACTCATACAGTCTGTGAGGACTACCTGAATGAAGACAGGTGAAGAGTGTTACTGTGTCGCCATCATGTGGACATTTGAAGTATAACAACACAAAATACACAGCTATCAGTGCTGGATGATATTATGGAGAAAAAAAAATTATATATATATATATATATATTGGTTGTAAAACAATGTTTTTCTAAAGTGTAAAAGTAAAGTAAAGTCTATCTTAATATATATTAAAATTATTTATAAAATAATACATATTTATAATAATTTTAAAATTATTTATATCTGTAATTAATGTTGAATTTTTTAGAATTATTACTCCAGTCTTAAGTGTCACATAATCATTCTAATATGCTGATTATTATCATTATTGAAAAGAGTTATTTTTTGGAACCTGTGATACTTTTTTTCAGGATTCTTTGATCAATAAAAGGTTAAAAAGAACAGCATTTATTTAAAATATAAAGATTTTCTAACAATATACGCTACTGTTCACAAGTTTGGGGTCAGTAAATTTTTATTCTTTCTTTTTATTAATACTTTTACTCACCAAGGATGTGTTAAATTGATGAAAAGTGATAGCACAGATTTACATTGTTACAAAATATTTATATTTTGAATAAATGCTGTTCTTTTTAACCTTTTATTGATCAAAGAATCCTGAAAAAAAGAATCAGAGTTTCCACAAAAAAAAACAAATGTTTTCAGCACTGATAATTCTAATAATAAATCAGTATGTTAGAATGATTTCTGAAGGATCATGTGACACCTAAAACTGGAGTAACAGCTGATGAAAATTCAGCTTTGCATCACAGGAATAAATTATATTTTAAAGTATGTTAAAATAAAAACCATTATTTTATATTGTAGTAACATTTTGCAATATTACTGTGTTTTTCTGTATTTTTGATCAAATAAATGCAGCCTTGATGAGCAGAAGCGACTTTTTTTTCAGGTTTAGTGATTATATGATGCTTTTTATTTGGATATTGCGTTTTCTAATCAGCTTGTCATCTGACTAGTTTCATAACAAACGCAGGTTAACGTGGCTGTTTATGACTGTTGTTGTTATACTGGTGCATATAAATGTGCAAAACTGAATTTCATTCTTCCTGGTTTTCATTTAGTGACGAAAATACTATTTGTACTGAATTTCTACTTTATTTTGCTTGCACTAAACTGTACTAAATGTACTGCAAAGACTGTTTGGGGCACTGGAACTAATTAGAAAACTTAAAATGACACGTTTTAATCTATATCATCCATCACGATATGAAGTGTTCGGGTCGTTTCACCTTGCTGGAAGTCGGTGCGTCCGCAGCCGCGGATGAGCAGCGCGTCGCCGGTGAAGGCCATGCGCTCATCGTCAGTGACATATGTCAAACATCCGTCCGTGTGTCCCGGCGTCTCCCGCACCGTCAGAAACTAATCCCAGAGTCAGAAAGATAAGAGTCATAATCAGCACTTTATTCATTTTATAACCTGCTCAACTCTCACTGACTCTCACAAGCCTGACAACAACACCATAAAACATTAACACTGCCTCTGTGTTTCTCTTGCACATTAAAGCACTCTTGTCACTAAAACAGATTCAGTAAATGATCCGTCATAAATAAACTGACTGTAAATAAGTCGGTCATTATGCTGTTTATGAAGTGTGGAATTTAAAATGTATTGCATTGCCCTGATTACTTGCAAAATTACACTATATTTTATTATTAATTCATACTACCAGTCAAAAGCATTTGGACAGTAAGATTTTTAATTTATTTTTTTTTAAAGAAGTCTCTTCTGCTCACCAAGCCTGCATTTATTTGACCCAAAGCACGGCAAAACAGTAATATTATGTAATATTTTTGCTATTTAAAATAGCTGCTTTCTATTTGAATATAATTTAAAACGTAATTTATTTCTGATTCGCCGCTGAATTTTCAGCATCATTACTCCAGTCTTCAGTGTCACATGATCCTTCAGAAATCATTCTAATATGGTGATTTTCTGCTCAACAAACTTTTTTTGAAACTTTTTTAAAATTATTAACAATATTTAAAACAGAGTGCATTTTTTTCAGGATTCTTTGATGACTATTTCAGACAAATGCTGTTCTTTTGAACATTCTATTGATTAATGAAATCTGAAAAAAAAAAAATCTACTCAACATTTTTCAACATAATAATACATTTTTTTAAAAGCAAATATATATTAGAACTGGAGCAATGATGCTGAAAATACAGCTTTGATCACAGGAATAAATTGCATTTAAAAATATATTCAAATAGAAAGCACTTAAAATATTTTAAAATGTTTACTGTTTTCACTGTACTTTGGATCAAATAAATGCACAATTGGTGAGCAGAAAAACCTTTTGACTAGTAGTGTTTTTGTTGTATACTTTTTTAGATTATATATTTATTTATATTTAATATAAATATAATTATGACCACTTACACAATCTATATTTATTTTTTGGGCAATATTATATTATATTTCATGTTATATGTTTTTGATTTTTTTTTATATTAAATTTTATTTATAATATAAAAATATGACATCTTATTTATTATAATATAAATTAACTGCAAATCAGTGTTGATTTTATAGTTTAAAATTTTACAGTTTACTTTTTTATATTTAGATTACCATATTTCTATAACACATTATTTATATTATTTAGTTACACATTTTTATATAAATAAACAGACTGTAAATGACGGTTCATGATCTTGTTTTTGAATCAGTGTTTTTAAATCTGTGATTTTAGGTTTTATTGCATTACCCTGATCACTTGCAGTAGTAAATATTATTTAATATATCATATATTATTATATTTACATTTACTATAAATAAACCAGTCTTGATTTTGTTTTTAATCAGAGTAAAATTAAATAACACATTAAGTTAAATTGCTATATTTATATTAAACTTTTTTGTATATATATTATTAATATAATTATATTTATTTATAGTTAACATAACTAAAAACGACTGTAAATGACCTTCAGGTCATGATTTTGTTTTTGAATCAGAGTGGATTTTAAGGTTAAATTATATTATATTTTACTATGTACATTTACATATCTCTATAATATATTAGCCTAATTAATCAATCAATTTATTTATTTTTTAATATTAATAAATTGGCTGTAAATAACCCATGTGTTCTTTTTTTTTTTTTAATTTAAGTAAGTGTGGATATTAGGGTTTATTGCTTTGATTATGTATGTAGTCGCTCATACGTGTTTGCCGAAGGTGACTCGGTCTCCCTCTGACAGCTGGATGTCGGCGGTGGCTCCGCTGTGTTTAGAGATGGCGCTCTTCAGACCAAACACCTTCTTCTTCAGCAGTCCGGTGCCGGTGATGTGATCAGCGTGACAGTGAGTGTTCACTGCAGAGAATAACACAGCATCATCATCATCATCATCATCAGCAGGAGGTCATGTGCTTCTATCACACAAATGACCTTTCATACAGGCCTGAATTCACATGCTTCTCCTAAACTTGAAAGTAATAAAACAAGATGTTTACAAGCCACTTTGAGCGTCAGTCCCAGTTCATTGATGAGCTTCAGGTCTCTGTCCACCGTCTCCAGCACCGGGTCGATCAGCACGGCCTCTTTAGTGTCAGCATCTGCAAGCAGGTACGTGTACGTGCTGCTTTCAGATTCAAACAGCTGCAGGAACAACAACAAAGACACGGTCGTGAGGAAACAGTCAGCGTGAGTCAGCTGAAACTTCCCATTCATATCTCTGCATCTGTAAAACACTAGTTACTACTGCACAAAATCACCACCACAACTACTGTAAAACACTGCTCCTTTGGTATTAGTGACCCCTGATATCATTCAAAGTTACAATGTATCACTTCACAGCAGTAACTATAGTAACAAACAAACTATGGTTATAAATGTAACAGTGATGCATTTGTTACAGACTGTCATTCAGAGAATGACAAAGCCATATGCTCGTTTTACCATACAGGAGTCTAAAAATAGTTGTGAGATAAGTTGAAATGTAACTTTTATGAGTCTGAATTGCTTTATAACTTCATAACAGATCATTGTGATTCAGATTAAGTTTTGTATGAAAGAACCTTGCGTTGCATCTGTGTTTAGGGCCCGATGTAGCACTTCCTGAATGCCATAAATCACACAAACAGTCGCTCGTTTCCGCTCAAACTCACTTCCAGACGATCAAAAGCTTTGTGGCGGCTCACCTGTCTGAAGAGCGGAGCTCCGGACGCCATCAGTCCGCTGTAGAGTCTCGCTGAGGCGGGTTGGCGGTGGATGAACGCGGCGCTCGTCGGCTCGATCAGCGGGGGTTTGCAGCTCCACAGGCGGATCGCAGCGGCGCTCACTGCAGGCTTCAGTCTGTGTAAAAGAGCTGCACTCATTTTAACTTCCGTCTCCACCTAACGCTGGTATGGCGAGTGTCGGGTCAGATCAGTATCTGAATGAACTTCGGAAACCAAACTGTAACTGTAACTGTAAATGCGCGAACCACGCCTCCTTCCGCGGACACTGCAGCGGACAGCGCACTATAACGCGTTCTGACGCCTCACACGTGACCCACTTATGCATAAAATCGTTTAATCTATTGTAAACATTGAGTAGAGACAGTTGTATGGAAGCTAACAGCGCCTCGAGGCGATGTTTACGAAATTTGAAAAGGTCAACAACTTTGACGTGTCTGCGCATGCGCAGTGCGCATGTACTTTATTTTTAGGTTGTCACAAAAAAACGTAATGCGAATATGGATTCAAAATGACACCTTAAAGAAACAGTTCACCCAAAAATAGAAATTCTGTGAACCCGTATGCCTTTTGTTCGTCAGCTAAACACAATGAAAAATGTGACCAAGGAGCACAAAACCAGTCATAAGTGTCAGTTTTTCGAAATTGGGCTTTATACATCATCTGAAAGCTTAATAAATAAGCTTTCCATCGATGTATGGTTTGTTAGGATAGAGCTATATTTGGCAGAGATACAACTATTTCAGTATATGGAATCTGAGGGTGCAAAACCATCAAAATATTGAGAAAATCACCTTTGAAGTTGTCCAAATTAAGTTGTTTGCAATCCATATTACTAATCAAAAATTAAGTTTTGATATATTTACAGTAGGAAATTTACAAAATATCTTCATGGAACATGATCTTTACTTAATTTCCTAATGATTTTTGGCATAAAAGAAAAATCTATAATTTTGACCCGTACAATGCATTTTTGGCTATTGCTACAAATATACCCCAGCGACTTAAGACTGTTTTTGTGGTCCAGGGTCACAAATGTTGGGAAAAGATTGACTTCCAGTGTATGTTTGTCCAACATTCTTCAACATATCTTTTTTTTTTTTTTTTTAAATGACATAATTTTTATTTTTACAGTAGGTGGACTATCCTAAATAGTCCTAAACAATTAACCAAACGGGAATCATGTGGTAACGATTTGCATTTGCTGCGGTTCAATAGTTGGAAAACTATTGAAAAAAAGTTTCTCACAATTTGGACTTTGTTCAGGATTGTGAGAAACAAACTCAGATTGAGAAATATAAATGCAGAATTGGAACTATAAACTCACAACACTGAGAAAAAAAAGATAGAAATAGAAAAAAAAAGTCAGAATTGTGAGATAAAAACTCACAATAACTTACAATCTGTGGCAGAAAACATTTCCAAATTGCAAGATTTAATAAAGTATTGTGACATAAATTCCTAATTGTGAGATATAAACACAGAATTGCAAGAAATAAATCAGAATTGCGAGATATAAATTAAGAATCGCCAGATAAAAATGCAGAATTGCAAGATATAAACATAATATAAATCAGAATTGTGAGATAAAAATGCAGAATTGCAAGAAATAAATCAGAATTGCGACACATAAATTCAAATTTGTGAGATATAAATTAAGAATTGGCAGATAAAAATGCAGAATTGCAAGATCTAAACGCAGAATTGCATAATATAAATCAGAATTGCGAGATAAAAATGTAGAATTGTGAGATAAAAAAGCAGAATTGCAATAAATAAATCAGAATCGCATAATATAAATCAGAATTGTGAGATATAAACACAGAACTGCAAGATATAAATCAGAATTGTTAAATATAAAATCAGAATTGTCAGATATAAATTAAGAATTGCCAGATAAAAATGCCGAATTGCAAGATACAAATCAGAATTGCGAGATATAAAATCAGAATTGCGAGATATAAAATCAGTATTGTCAGATATAAATCAGAATTGTGAAATATAAAATCAGAATTATCAGATATAAATTAAAAACTGCCAGATAAAAATGCCGAATTGCAAGATAAAAATGTAGAATTGTGAGATAAAAAAGCAGAATTGCAAGAAATAAATCAGAATTGCATAATATAAATCAGAATTGTGAAATATAAACAGAACTGCAAGATATAAATCAGAATTGTCAGATATAAATCAGAATTGTGAAATATAAAATCAGAATTGTCAGATATAAATTAAGAATTGCCAGATAAAAATGCAGAATTGCAAGATATAAATCAGAATTGCAAGGTCAAAATGTAGAATTGTGAGAAAAAAAAGCATAATTCTGAGATATAAATCAGAATCGCGAGATATTAATGCAGAATTGAGAGACATGAATAAGAATGGCAGGATATAAATCAGAATTGAGAGAAGAATGTCAGAAGTTTGAGTTCATGTCTCAGAATTCTGAGAGAAAAAAAGTCCAAATTGTGAGATTAAAAAGTCACAATAAAACTGGTCTTCCATTCCTAACCATTCCATAAAAGAGAGACATATATTTACAGTCTGATGACTTTAGTGAGTCATGGAACTGCAACTCACCTGTGAAGATGCTGGTAAAGCTTTGCTGTACCTGTAAACCTGCAGCTTTATAAAGATGTTGATGTTCAATTACAATCCACGATCACGAAAGTTCAGAGTGCCCGGAGTCACGCACGCTCACAAATATCAAGTCCCTGAGGGTCAATTACAACGCACAACACGACACTCCCAGGGGGTTACCAAGCAACAACAGCACGCACTAATTAATATTCATGGGTGGTCTTGTCCATATTAGGCATTAGATGAAAAGTTTACCACTGCAGGTCCCTGTTCAGTGATGATTGCAGGACTCTGTAGAGAGTTTCCAAATACATGATCACAATCAGATTCAAGCATCATGGTGATGAGGATCAGAGACAGTCAGAGTGAATCAGCTGAATAAATCACATTCCATTCATCACTTCTATTGACGTTTGACTCGCACGCCCTGCTCTGAGCATACGTGACTTCAGTCACAGTCATAGTAAAACAGCCGCTCTGCATGTCATGATCTTTTATTGCAGCTTATATTACACATGATAGCCACTCTCACTTATAGGCAACGTCTCACTTATCAGTTGTTAGATTAAGGCTTTGTACAATCTCTATAATAATAATTAATGACACTGTTTTCAAAAGAGATTGTTCTGTGTGGTGAAGGTTGAGAAGGACTGTCCGTTTTCATCCTGAAATAAATTAAAGAAATGTTAATGCATGTTGCACTTATTATACATGCATACTGACATATAGAAATTAATGTTCTGGGTTCAAATTGAAGTCTGCATAAAGAAATTTGCACATATTTAATTAAAGTTATCACGCACTGTAAAAAAAAAAAAAAAAAAAAAAAAAAAAGGTCAATAAGCCAAGCAAACATATGTTTTTCCATTACTTTAACTCTAACTTCATTTTTTTAAATTAAGATTTTTAAGTCAGTTCATTATAATTTATATATATACATATTATATATAAATATATTTAATATATAAACAACATTTTTCTGAAATATATACATGCATGTGTGTGTATTTATACATAATAGATTTACACAGTACACACACATTATGTAAACAAAAACTTTTATTTTGGATGTGATTAATCACGATTAATTGTTTGACAGCACTAAATATAATTATAATTATAATTATAATATAATATAATATAATATTAATATATAATTTATTAACCTTAAAGTCTGCTTGCAGCCAAATTGATTACAATTAAAAATTTACAGCAGCTCTTTGAATGCCTGTTTTTAAACTGATATAGGTGGAATTTTACAAGTCGTATCAGGAGTTTAGCTGGTTTATTGGTTTATTTTACACGGTCAAGGTCAGTCAGAGATGGACTTTAGTTTCATGTTAATAAACACTATGTATATAGGTAAAGTTTTAGAATTAGGTCCTAATAGTAATGCATTAACTAACAATGAGCAATACATTTGTTAGTATTTATTAATCTTGCTTAGCATTAAATAATAAAAATACAACTATTTATTTTAACATGTATTCAAATTAACATTAACTAAGAATAATGCTTTAGAAGTAGTTTCATAATTAGTATATGTTACTAATGCAGTTAAGTAATTGAACCTTACTGTAAATGTTACCAAAGTCAGTTTTATTTCTATAGCACTTTACACAATATAGATTGTTTCAAAGCAGCTTCACAGTAATAAACAGGAAAATAACAGTGTTAATCATTGATTATGTTTGATTAATCAATTTACAGAAGACAATAGAGTCATTATTCAGAACAATATCAGTGTCGATGATGCAAAGTTCACATGCATAAACTCCTGGGGTTATAATGTTGTGTTTTATGCCCTGTTGACTTTCACTCAGTGCATTGCTGTAAATTTCAGCTTGTTTTGATATGTGGATTGATTGTGGTAATCGGTCTACACGGATGTGGTTTCTAGAGGTTAATCTGAACCCGTGACACTCTTTGAGCAGCGTGAGGATGTGGTGTGTTTTTACACTGATGTGTTGATGTATCCACTGCAGCAGCGGAGTGATTTTGGTGTAAACGCCAGGTTTATTGACTCGTCCGCATCCTTCACCCCAACTCACCACACCGGCCAATCGCCAGTCACCCGCCTCAGTCTCACACACCAGAGGACCACCGCTGTCACCCTGAACAACATCACACCAGAAACACTATATGAGAAACACACACACACACACACACACACACACACACTCCCGCATGAAGGCAAACCAGCCTCCATTATCCATTTAAAAGATTCATTTACTCGATTGCCAATGTACCCAGAAATTCTGCTCATTTATTTCATTTCATCTAATCTCATTTTGTAAGTGACTTTTCTTTTTTAAAGATGTTTTCTTTGGATTGTTTGGGTATGGGAAAATATAACTTTATTAATATGCGTTTCCTGCTAGCTAAATTTCACATATACATCAAAAATCTGTCTCTAAACCTGTCTTTTCTTTAGTTGATCTAGACAAGTACATGGAAACTATCCAAAGTCTGTTCATCCTAAAGCAGTTAAAACTGCATCTCTATATTCATCTTGTGTGTCCTCTTAAGGTGGAAATGTATTAGTTTTTTGGTTTTGTTTGGCAACCAACTCTTACTCCAAAAAGCATTGTTACTATAGTTAGGCTACACCATGGTACGCACAAAGTGACCATGGTTTGCTACACTAACCATACTTCAATCATGGTGTTTGCGATAAAACTGTGCTGCTACATTTTTTCTATAGTAAAACTGTGGTTAATTTTCTCAAGTGATTTGTATTTGTATATACTTTCTTCCTTTATTTTTTCTTTGTTTTGATTTTAGAACTGCACTGCCTTAATTGCTTGATCTTTTCTGCTGTTTAATAAAAATAAATAAATAAATAAATAAATACATTTATAAAAAAACAGAAAACAAAAAGAGTCTGGAGTCTTAATCTAAATCAAAAGATTTGCGAACCCGGTCCGATGTCCCGATCTGAATCAAATGATTCGTGATTCGCACTTCAAAGTCCCGATCTGAATCAAATGATTCGTGATCCGCGATTCAAAGTCCCGATCTGAATCAAATGATTCGCGATTCGAGCTTCAAAGTCCCGATCTGAATCAAATGATTCGCGATTCGCGCTTCAAAATCCCGATCTGAATCAAATGATTCGTGATCCGCGATTCAAAGTCCCGATCTGAATCAAATGATTCGTAATCCGCGATTCAAAGTCCCGATCTGAATCAAATGATTCGCGATATGTGCTCTAAAATCCCGATCTGAATCAAATGATTCGCGATTCGCGCTTCAAAGTCCTGATCTGAATCAAATGATTCGCGATTCGCGCTTCAAAATCCCGATCTGAATCAAATGATTCGTGATTCGCGCTTCAAAGTCCCGATCTGAATCAAATGATTCGCGATTCGCGCTTCAAAGTCCCGATCTGAATCAAATGATTCGCGATTCGCGCTTCAAAGTCCCGATCTGAATCAAATGATTCGTGATTCGCGCTTCAAAGTCCCGATCTGAATCAAATGATTCGTAATCCGCGCTTCAAAGTCCCGATCTGAATCAAATGATTCGCGATATGCACTCTAAAATCCCGATCTGAATCAAATGATTCGTGATTCGCGCTTCAAAGTCCCGATCTGAATCAAATGATTCGTGATCCGCGATTCAAAGTCCCGATCTGAATCAAATGATTCGTAATCCGCGCTTCAAAGTCCCGATCTGAATCAAATGATTCGCGATATGCGCTCTAAAATCCCGATCTGAATCAAATGATTCGTGATTCGCGCTTCAAAGTCCCGATCTGAATCAAATCATTCGCGATACGCGATCCGATTGGAGCGCTTCGGATTATTTTGCGACGCAATGGTTTAACTGATTCGGAATATCGAAACGGCTCTGGTTTTGCTAGTGAATCGCTTGAACTGAATGATCGAAGTCACGAGTTTGAATCAATCAGAGCGGATCCAGCATACATGACTCACTTAATTGATTCGGTTCATCTGTTGCTCTTTTCGCGTCTTCACTCATGTCTATTGTCGTAGAAAAAAGTATGATGTTTACAAATAATATATCCATTATTCCATTCCAAATATCTACATAAGTAAATCTACAAACATATTGAGGTGTGGTAACCTTTATCAGTAAATACTGTAATAAATATTTGAGAAATTATTGTTGTATCTGATTGTATTAGTCTATTATGGCATGGTGTGGAAGATTAATTATTGCTGGTGAAGTGGATTTACTTATTGTTAAGAAAAGTTATCATGAGCATTGTAATAATATAGTATATATAAATAGTTATATACTTCAGTTCACAATAATAACCAAAATGTATTGATTATCGTTACTGTTATTATTGTACTAACATGGCATTAACTAGCCATAACTAATGGGTCGTTATTATAAAGTGTTACTGAAATATTTCAAAGAAAAATTACAATTCTGTCATAATTTTCTCATGTTATTTGCCCTTATGAGCTCCACCTGAGCTCTCAAATCTCACTTATTTCAAATATAGCAGCTGGAGATGCATCATTTTTTATATAATGACATCAAACATGGTGCAGTGGGTCACAGTGACCCTATTTGTGAATCAAATGCAGCTGAAAATGAGATTTTAGACTATAAAAGTGGCAGGAGGACTTTAGAAGACTTGAACTGATGACGTGCATGAATATTTTACAGTCATTTTTAAACATTTTGTGTTTTGGGATGACACAAGTTTGAGTAAATAATGACAGAATCATATTTTTTTGAACAAACTGTGCCTTCAATTTATGTGAATACCTGACAGGAGTCCACTCCTCCCTTCATAACGCCAGCGCAGAGCATTCTGGGAGTTAGCTGGGAGCCGTACACGTAGGGCTGTGAGCAGACGGCCTGATCGATCACCTGAACTAAAGCCTGTCTCAGGTGTGACGACACAGGCCCTGTGAGAGAACCAAAGAGAGTCTGAATGAATGAACGTACCTTCAGGATGCCGTAAACATTTCAGAAACACAATCTCACCTCCTTCCCGTGTGTAACCCCAGCCCGTCACCCAGCAGGACGAACCAGCAGGAAAAGACTCTCTCGCACGAGGCAAACACACAGGTCTCACACCACCTAAACAACAGTCAACAGCAGGGTTGCCAGGTTTTCAGAACAAAACCCACCCAACTGGTACTCAAAACCAGCCCAATTGCTTCTCGAGGTGGGTCGCCCAATAAAATCCAGGCAGGATTCTCCTATTAAATTTAGCTTTCCAGGGACTAAATATTATGTTATTTGGGTCGTTTCAACCCACAGACATAAAAAAACAACCCTGCTAAAGTAGCCCAATTCCACGGTTAAACTGCAGACTTGGCAACACTGGTCAACACATCTGATCTCAATTACAGAGGAGAACTCAACATATCTTTAAAAAAAAAAACTGCTTTGCCTGTGACATTTAACAGTGAATCCCTGATATTTAAAGAGAAAAAATGTAGGATATTACTTGATTTTATCCATCGAAAATTGACTGGATGGCGAAATGCCTCCGTATTGGTGTAGTTATTGTATTTTGCTGAACAAAAATATTGTTTAGAATACTGTGCACCATAAGGACTATTCATACAGAATTTTGCACTGCCTATCCATTTATTTTCAGTGCAAACATGAGCTAGATGGACGTGTTTGACTACTGA
Organism: Labeo rohita; assembly: GCF_022985175.1. NCBI lineage: Eukaryota > Metazoa > Chordata > Actinopteri > Cypriniformes > Cyprinidae > Labeo > Labeo rohita. The sequence continues at coordinate 925,870 of NC_066884.1, forward strand.
ACGTTTTGAAGCGTGCAAATGTAAATAGAGGTTTACGTGGAACACATTCCTATGTATTTAAAGAAATATTTCACCCAAAAAAGAAAATTAACTGAAAATGTGCTCATCCTCAGGCCATCCAAGATTAGGATAAGTTTGTTTCTTCATCAGATTTGCTGAAATGTGTCATTGCATCACTGTCTCACTAATGGATGTGAATGGGTGCCGTCAGAATGAGAGTCCAAACAGCTGATAAAAACATCCACAAGTAATCCACACCACTCCAGTCCAACAGTTAACATTTTTCATAATCCATAATAACACTTCCTCCAGTGAAAAAGTGGTCTGGTCTGAATCAGGAGAGAAATCTGCACAGATCAAGCAATGTTTACAAGCCATAACAGCTCTAAACAAATATGTGGCTGAATTTTAATGTGAAAGACAACATGAGATGGACTTTTACACTGAAGGAAGCGTTATTACAAATTATGGACTCAATGTATTTTAGTTAAAAATGTCTTAATGATGGATTTGTTTCAGCTTTTGTCTTCTCAAGATGTGAACTGATGGACTGGAGTGGTGTGGATTACTTGTGGATTATTGTGATGCTTTTATTAGCTGTTTGGACTCTAATTCTCATGGCACCCATTCACATCCATTGGTGAGAGAGTGATGGAATGACACATTTCTTCAAATCTGATGAAGTTATATCTTGCATAATTAGCTTTAGCAAGAGTCAGCTCACCTCCCATCTGCATCTCCGTTTGTGTGCGCAGCAGACACAGGTCGTAGTCGTTGTTGTCCTTTGAGAATTGTGGGTGTGGGAGTATCTGAAGTGTGTGGTAGCGTTTGCCCTGAGATGGATCTGAGATGCTCACGGTGTCAGTCACCACGATCCAGTTCGACTCCAGCTTCATGTCATATCTGACAAACGACATGAAGACAGACATGAGTGGCGTGAGAATCCCCTGCACTCGCCGTCCGTGGTCTCATACTCACTGCATGAAGCAGTGTGCGGCAGTGATGACCCAGCGAGGGCTGACGATGGCTCCTCCACACACGTGTTTGCCCTGATAGTGTAAACTGGTCTGCCAACCCCACTGACCCTTCGCAGCCTCCGTACCACCGATAATACGCGCCCCATGGGACCTGGCATTCATTGCTGTGGAGCAATCTGTGCAACAAAGACCAAGTGAATTGAGTTAACCTGGAAAGGATGATAGCATCTGACATCATCATAAAACCAGCGTACCTGAGGGAATGTTGACGGTGTCATTGGCTGGATATTTGACTGAATAGAAGGGCCCTGGAGTGACGGTGCAGTTCTGTGAGCTGCCAGCAGGGGTGTCAATGTCTTGCTCTTTGTTTGGGAAACACACGAACTTCACTAAAAAAGAAAAGCATTGAGTTATTCATCTGTTTCCATTCAGTTATGACTGTACCTGATGTAATTGAGGGCACGTGCACCTATGACGGCGATGCAGACGGTGAGGATGATGAAGGTGGGGATGAGGGTCGTAATTAACGCCAGACGTGACGGACATGATGAAAAGAGTCTGAACCCAGAGACATCTGTCATGAGAAAACACATGAGATTGTGAATTAAAACATGAATAATCAATCAATCTATCTATCTGTCTAGTCCATCTATTTATCTATCCATCCGTCTGTACATCTATTTATCTATCTTTTGTCTACAATCTACTTGTCTATCCATCCATCCATACATCTATTTATCTATCCATCCATCTGTCTGTCCGTCTATTTATCTATCCATCTGTCAATCTACTAGTCTATCCATTTGTCCATACATCTATTTATCTATCTATCTGTCCATCCATTTATCTATCCGTCCGTCTGCCCATTTATCTATCTGTACAATCTAATTGTCTATCTGTCTATCTACTTGTCTATCCATTTGTCCATACATCTATTTATCTATCCGTCCGTCCATCCATTTATCTATTTGTCCATCAATCTATTTGTCTATCTGTCCATCTATATATCTATCCATCAATCTATTTATCTATCTGTCCATCTGTCCATTTATTTATCCATCCATCCATCTATCTATCCGTCCGTCAATCTACTTGTCTATCCATTTGTCCATACATTTATTTATCTATCTATCCATCCTTCCATCTATTTATCTATTCGTCCATCAATCTATTTGTCTGTTTGTCCATCTATTTATGCATCCATCCTTTTATCTGTCAGTCCATCCATTTATTTATCCATCCAACTGTCCATCTGTTTATCCATTTATTTATCTGTCAGTCTGTCCATCTATTTATCCATCCGTTCATCTATTTTTCTGTCCGTCCATTTATCTATTTATCTATCCGTCTGTCCGTCCATCTATTTATCTATTCATCTGTCTATCTATCTATCCACCTGTCCGTCCATCTATTTATCTGTCTGTCCGTCTCTCTATTTATCTACCTGTCAGTCCATCCATGGTTTATCTGTCCATCCATCTGTCCATGTTCTTATCTACCCGTCCATCTGTTAATCTGTCCATCTGTCCGTCCATCTATTTATCTACTCATCCATCTGTCTGTCCATCTATTTGTCTAGCCATCCGTCCGTCTGTTTATCTGTCTGTCCGCCATCTATTTATCTGTCTATCTATTTATCCATCTGTCCGTCTGTTTATCTGTCCGTCCGTTTATCAATTTATCTATCCGTCCATCCGTCCGTCCATCTATTTATCTATTTATCCGTCTATCTATCCATCCACCTGTCCGTCCATCTATTTATCTGTCTGTCCGTCCATCTGTTCATCTACCCGTCCTCTGTCCATCTAATTATCTACCCATCCGTCCATTGGTTTATCTGTCCATCCATCTGTCCATCTTTTTATCTACCCGTCCATCTGTTAATCTGTCCATCCATCTAATTATCTACTCGTCCATCTGTCTGTCCATCTATTTATCTACCCATCCGTCCGTCTATTTATCTGTCTGTCTGTCTGTCTGTCTATCTATCTATCCCCTCACCCGTCTCATCTGTAGAGGTGTTTTTAGAGGCACTGATGTCTCCGTCCTGTACGCTGATCTCTTCATCTTTGGCTGTGGTCTTAGTGTCAGTAGGTTCGGCTGTGGTTTTACTCTCAGTAGGGTTTAACAAATGTGGCATGAGTGCTGACAGTGTGTACGGGGCCAGTTCAGAGACTCCCAGCAGCTGGACACAACCAGAAGAGACCTGTGGATGAGTGGACGCATACAGCGTCACAGGATGAAAAGGAAATGTCACAGAGGCACTTCCTGTCCCATACAGAGGCAGCGCTGCCGGCTGAGGAGCCGCATCCATGAGAGTCTGAGGAGCGGGGCTTTTCGATGCAGATCCAGGAATCAAAGTGAGCGGCGTGTCCGTCATCACTGGAGCCGTGAGCAGAGGAAGAGCCGTGTTTAAGAGAGCAGGACAGGTGGACAACAGATCCGGAGGAAACCCAGTGGACGCATGAGGGCATGACGGGAAGGTCTGCATAGGCTCATGCTTGTCCTTTGCCGGGTTGATGTTATAGATACCCTAAATGAAAGAAAAGGTCAAAGGTCAGTTATCATCAGCTCCAAATGGACTATATAGACTGTTTTCATAGTTTTGAGCTCACACAATTAAAGTAAGACTTAAAATAGTTAAAATGACTAACTATTGTTGGTAATTAAAAAAGTAAGTAAAATATAAAATGAACACTTTTGCATGATGGTGAACTTGACTGTTGTTTTGTTTTGATAAAATTAATTGATTTTGATAATCAGCAAGTTTTACTACTAAGACAATAAAAACAAATAAAAAATAAAAGATAAAGAATGACTTATCCAGTATTAAATTACCTATTTAATTTTATTCAGGACTCTACAAAATATGTTCCAGTTTCACATTAGGTACTAGCAACAAAAAATAAATAAAAATAATATTTCAGCACCCCAAATGTTACCAAACAGTCCTGGAAAAATGATTGTTTTTAAACAATGATTGTTTTTATTGTCTGCCATTTCTCAGTTAAATAGTCCCACCCCAAACTGACGGTAGCCATTAACCTCAATAGTGTTTTTTTCTACTATGCAAGTCAATGGCTACCGTCATCTGTTTGAGTGTCAACATTTTTCGAAATATCTTCTCTTCTCTTCCTCATCAGAAACATGAATAAATGACAGAATTTTAATTTTCTGTCCCTTTTAGCAAGATAAGAAGTAGTACTTAATTACACACATCACCTCTATAGTGAACGTGCTGCAGTTTCTCTTCAGCGAATACAAACTCACAGCGGCAGCTTCTGGAAGATGTTTTGATGAATTGTTCCTAACGCCAAGAGTCTATTGTCCTTACCTGGGCAAAAGCCATGGTTTTTGTGTCAGCGGTGTCAGCTCATGCATTCAAAGAGACGAGGACATTCTTCTCTTTCCCCTTCAACAATAGAAGACACTTGAATAACGAGAGTCCAAAAACCTGAGATAAGTGTCAACAAAAGAAGAGACGAGACGCCACACGCTGCATACTCCATCCGTTCAATCCGCTGCGACGCTCGGCCCGTTTCATTGTGTTCCAGCTCGTCTGCTCTTGTCCTCATCTATTTGAACAGCATTGCACGGCTTTGCATTCGGTCTAAAGCTTCAGCTGGAGTCTCGGGAAGTTTATGAAGAGCGGTCCGGCTGTAACGGATAGGCTGATGAAAAATGCATGCTGATAATTGTTAGACGGGTTCAGAGTTGAGCGACTAAGAGTAAGATATACTGCGACTGACGGGTCACAAAACAACACGGAGCCAGTGACTCAGCATGAGGGTTAATGACTGCTTCACATCAGATGCATTTATCACTGCTGGCTGATTCACATGTTTGTGTAAAGACTTTCATGTATTTGATAAAACGTGACAGATGTGAGGTGAGCTCACATGGAAAATTGTGCATACGAGTCTGTTTGTGCGGTTTAAGTCGTGAATCCTGTTTCACCCCGGGAGGGTTTTTACCTGCCGATCACATTACAGCGCTGGACTGAGAGGTGCTGGAAGTCAACAGGAGACCAACAATCTGTAATGGGAGCAGTTAGATCCAAAACAAGATTAAACCAATTCAGTTAAGACGTCAGATTACACTAACGGGACGAGGGATGGCAAACAAATAAGAAACCGGAGATTCAAAGACTCAGGCTGCTTTGAAAGGTCACAGCTGACAGGTTATTATAGTTAACTGTAACTAAAACCATAAAAAATAAAATCATTTTATTTAATTAATCATCTCATTTTAATATAGATTTATAGATTATATAGATTTAAAAGAACCAAAGCTAATACAAATGACAAAAACAACAAAATTACTAACTTTAACTAAACTAAATAGGAAAATAGACAATATAAAAAAGATTGAATTAAAATGTAAACATTTTTTAATTAAAACAATAAAAAGTATAATACTGTTTCAATGATACTAAAATAATGCTGCAACATATCAGTTATTAAAGCTATATAAAACAAACTAAAATAAATAAATAAATAAATAATATATATACACACACACACACACACTTCAAGCTAATGCTGGCGTACTAAAACTTTAAAATAACAATCTGTAAAACCTATATAGACATCGCAAAAAAAAAAAAAAAAAAAAAGCCAAAACTTCAACTAAAATAAAAAAAAATAAAGAAATTTTAAATTAAAAAATATTTAATATTAATAAATTAATAAAAACTGTAATATTATTTTAGTATCATTGATATACTATAATATTTGTTTTTAATAAAATATTTCATTTTTTTTATTTTAGTACATTAAATTAAACTTAGTTATATGCAACTGGAGATTTAATAACTCACAGCTGACATTTTTAGGGCTATTATAATGAACTCAATTTAATACCATTAAAAAAAGGTTAAAAAGTTAACCAAATAAAATATTAAAAGTATTTTAAAAAATACCTTTCAAGCATTTTTTTTTATTTTAGCTTAACTTTTCTTTTAGTTCAACTAACTGTACTAAAATAAACTAAAATGAATATAAAATTTAACAAACTAACAAATAAATAAAAAGCAAAAAAAAAAAAAAAAAAAAAAACTAATAAAAACTATAATAGTATCTTAAAAATACTAAAATAAAATTGTAACAAATCAGTATTTTAGTATCACTGAGATGGTTATAGGGTTAACTAAATCTGAAACAGGTTTAAAACCACTGAAAATATTTTTATGACTTGAAATAAAATAAAATATTTAAAAAATTCCTAGCAACATTTCACATTTTGATTTAGTTTAAATTTGTGCACTAAAATATCAAAATAAAAAAAAAAATAAAAAAAAAAACATACACAGATGTAAAAAAAAAAAAAAAAAGGACAAACAATGAAAAAAATATTAGCAAAACCTAAAATACCACTGATACATATATTATATAGTATCATCAAAACTATAATTATATAATATACTATAATTTTTAAGCTTTTATTCATTTTATTTCAGTTTTAGTTATGTTAGAACATTGAGTTAAACTAAATGAAAATGAGAAATGTTGCTGAACTAAAATAAATGTGTTTTTATACTATTTTTGTCCACAATTTTGAAATGTACACTCATAATTTAGTTTTTCATGACACATTTCCTACCTTCTGGCTCAGTTCGGATCTAGTGAGCTGTCTATGTAGGTGACATGATCATGCTGCCTTCTAAGGTATCTTATTTTTTGCCAAAACTGATTTAATGCTTCATCAAACGAGCCCTTTAGGAGACGACACATCTGTAATTGGAAGGTTTTTAAATATTTGAAATATCTAAAGTCATGTTGTAGTGAACAAAAATCTCAGCACTGTATTTTTATATGTACATGGTGTTATTTACAGCATACAGTACAGATTCAGAGCTTCAGCAAAATGCATCTGGAGTGTTTATTTGCTCTGAAGTCGGTGAGCATCAGTATATCTTATATCAGCACTAGAGATTCCCTACTGAATTATTCAGTGCAAAACACGTTTAACTATTCAAAGATGATTAAACTGCTTGGAGTTTAAAAACAAACTGATATGTGAAATCCACAGAACGAGAGCTTCACTCTGTGAGCTGCAGCTTTAAACTGCACATTTTATGACAAAATGTTCATTTTCAGCATGACTGACCTGCTCCGAGGATAAAAACATGATTTAATGGCAGAGTCCATCCATAAAGGATCATCCTGCCATCATTTACTCGTCCTCATGCTGTTCAAACCCTGCATGACTTTCATTCTTCTGTGAAAAGCAAATGGAGATGTTTAGGAGAATGTTTAAGCTTCTGTGTTTGTTACAATGAAAATAAACAGTGGTTTATACAGCCAAACTCCAAAAAGCACAAAAACACCTCTCATTCATCATAAAACAGTCTATGTATCTTATTTGTAAAGCCTACTGAAGTTATATATTGAAAAAAATAAATAAAAAAGGTAATTGCAACTTTTTATCTCACAATTTTGACAACACAGAATTGTGTGATAAACACAGAATTATGAGACGAGCTCAGAACTGCACAAAAGAAAAATGCATGTAAATGTGTTCGTAGGATTCACTTTGAAACAATTTTCACTCAGAAATATGTTTAAAAAAATAATTAAACTAAATAAAATGTAAAAAATATACAATTAAAAAGAAATAGAAGCACACTGAATTAAACGTGAATTTTTTAAGTAGATTAAGTGCGACTGCAAACTCAGAAACCAGAGGAAAAAAATTTGTATTGCCTGATATAAATAAAGAATTGCAAAAAAAAAAAAAAATAATAATAAAATTGCAGGAAAAATGCAGAACTGCAAAGCAAGATATAAACATGAAATTGCAAGAAATAGTCAGAATTGCGAGAGAGATGCATAATTGCAAGATATAAAGTCTAAAGCTGTGAGGTGCATGTAAAGGTGTTTGTAGGATTCACTTTGAAACAATTTTCACTCAGAAACATGTTAAAAAATAAATAAATTAAAATTAATTAATTACAAAGAAACAGCAACACATGTGATTTTAAGTAGAACAACCTGAATAGTATTTTTTTTGCTGAAAATAAAAGAATTGCGAGACTGTAAAGAGGAAAACAGTATATAAATCAGAATTTATTATAAAATAAATAAAATGATAAATTGCAATGCAACATATCAACGTAAAAATTGTAAAATCGAAATGCAGAATTGCAAGAGAAATGCAGAAACGTTTATATCTTGCATTGCAATTCTGCATTGTTCTCGCAACTTTGTTTTTTTTTTTTGCAATTATGTGTTCGTATCTCACAATTATGATTTATATCTTGCAATTCCGCATTTATCTTGTAATTCTGACTTTTTTCCTGAATTGCAAGAGAAATGCAGAATTGTGTTTATATCTTGCAATGCAATTCTGCATGTTTTTTTTTTTTGCAATTCTGACTTTATTTTTTGCAATTCAGCATTTAGATTTTTCAATTCTGTTCATATCTCACAATTCTGATTTATCTTGCAGTTCTGACTTTTTTTCCTCTTTACAGTCTCTCTCTCAAAAAAATACTATTCATATTCAACTTAAAAATTTACATTTGCAAGAAAAACGTAAATGCAGAATTGCAAGAAATAATATCTTGTATTGCAATTCTGCATTTTTCTCGCAATTTTGCTTTTTTTGCGATGCTGTGTTCATATCTCACAATATTGGAATTATATCTTGCAATTTTGTATTTATCTTGCCATTCAGATTTTTTTTCCTCTTTACAGTCTCTCTCTCAAAAAAATACTATTCATATTAACTTAAAAATTTACATTTGCAAGAAAAACGCAAATGCAGAATTGCAAGAAATAAAGTCAGAATTGCAAGAGAAATGCAGAAATGTGAGATATAAAATTAAAATTGAAAGACAAATACATAATTGCAAGACATAAATAAAAAAAATTGCAAGACAAAGTCAGAATTGTGAGATATAAAATCAGAATTTTGCAAAAACAAATCTAGAATTGTGAGAAAAATGCAGAACTGCAACAAGATATAAACACAGAATCACGAGACACAAATGCAGAATTGCGTGCGTAGACAAATAGAATCCAAATTTGTAAACTCAGAATTTTGATAAAAAGCTCAGAATGTCCATATATTTATGATGGTGTTTGATTAAAAACCACTGTTTTTTACAGAAGAACTAAAATCATAGGGGTTTGATCATAAGGGCAGCAAATGATGGCAAAATGTTCATTTCTAGACGAGCTACTCTTTTAAAAACACATTAATGTCACAGTACTGTAAAAAAACGAATAAACTTCTGCCGATCGCAACGGTTTCAGACGATCAGTTCCACAAACAAAGGCTTTTCAAACGTCTCGTCTTATCTTTGCCGTCAGCTCTCAAGCGGCGTTATCTTTACAAACGTCTCAAGCTTGTGTTGAGCAAATCCCCGTCTGTCTGTCAGCAGTGCAGGATTTTAATGAAGGCCTTGCGGAACTCGATGTTGAAGGTGGTGTAGATGACGGGGTTGACGGCGCTGTTGAGGTAACCCAGCCACGTGACCGCGCTGTAGAGCGACGGAGAGATGCAGCAGCTGCCGCAGTGAGCCTTCAACACGTGCGTCAGGAAGAAAGGAAGCCAGCAGATGATGAAGACGCCTGTCCAAAACACAACCATCATAGAGAGACAACTTTAACAACCACCTCTGCATCTCTGGATAAATGTGTTCGCTGAATAAATACATGGAAATGTGTTTGCAGAATTTACTTTGAAACTATTTTCACTCTGCAATTTAATTATAAAAAAAATTGATATAATTAAATTAAAATTGTACAAAGAACGTCATATTTTGAAGGAGAAAACCTGAATAGCATTTATTTTTGTGGCAGGAAAAAAAGTCTGAAAAATAAAACTGGAATTGTTAGAAAAAAAACTGAGATATAAATTGCGAAATATAAACTAGGACATTTGTGAGTTTATACCTGACTATACCTTTTATACTTTAACTTTTAATTGTGATTTTCTAAGTTTAGAGAGAGATGAAAAAAGTTACTTTTTTACTTACTAAATCTTTGTTGCTTTGGCTAAAAGTGTCTGCTTTAAGTATGTAAATGTGTTTGTAGGATTTACTTTGAAACAGTTTTCACTGAGAAATATTATTAGAAATAAGTAAATAAAAAATAAAATAAAAATAAAACAAACACACACACACAGAAAATAAATAATATAATATATATAAAATAAAATATATTAATACATTAAATACTATAAGTTTTCTACAAAAAAACTGAATAGTATTTTTTTTTTTTTTTGCCAGAAATAAAAGAATTGAGATGTAAACTCAGAATTCACTTTGAAAAAATGTACACTGAGAAATATTATTAAAAATAAATAAAATAAAATGTTACAATTTTAATATATATATATACACACAAAAATATTAATAATAAAATACATAAATTTATGTAAATAAATGAAATTTAAAAAAATGTAAATAAAAAAGTAAATACATTTTTATTTTCTCCCAGAAAAACTGAATAGTATTTTATTTATTTGTTTATTTATTTTTGCAAGAAATGAAATAATTGTGAGATGTAAACTTAGAATTCACTTTGAAACAATTTTCACAGAGAAACATTAAAAAAATAATAATAATAATAATATATATACACATACAAAAAAATATCTATATAAAAAATATTTAAATAAATAAAATACTATTCAGTTTTTCTCCTAAAAAACTGATTAGTATTTTATTTTTTTAATTATTTATTTATTTATTTTTGCCATTATTGTGAGATATAAACTAAGAATTCACTTTGAAACAATTTTAACAGAGAAATATTTTTTAAAAAATTATTTATATATATATACACACAAAAAAATAATGAAATATTAAAAATAGTTAAATAAATGAAATACTTTTGAGTTTTTCTACTAAAAAAACTGAATAATATTTTATTTATTTATTTATTTTTGCCAGAAATAAAAGAATTGTAAGATGTAAACTCAGAATTTAGAGGAAAAAAGTACTACTAAAACTACTAAAAAAGAAAGTCAGAATTGCGAGTTTATATTTTGCATTTCTGAGTTTATATCGAAGTTATATAGTAATATAAACAGAGAAAGAAATTGCAACTCTAAAATGCAATTTTTCTCAGTTCAGAGAACTGAGAATGAAAATCAAATGAAAACAACGTTGACAACTTCTGCCTCTGTAAATCACTTTGCTAAATAAATAATCTATAATACAATAATTTTCGATCATTCAAAACACACACACACACACACAAAAGGCAAGTAACATGTTGAATTAAGCATGAAATTTTAAAGCAGAAAGACTGAATATTATTTCCTTGTAAAATGCTACAATAATCTTAGTTTTATGAGCAATTTCAAAATATCATTTTTTACAGTGTGAAGAGGTGCCTATGAATAATAATGCGAGTTTGTGCCGTGGTTCGTCAAATTGTCTAATTGCGTCTCTGAATTATGAATATTAAATGTGTATTTGATGAGGCGCTGTTGAAGAAATCCTGAATATCAGCAGTCTTTGAACGCTGCTCGTCCAATCAAATGAGAGGACCTGAACCATCTGTTGAATAATTAATATTAATGTCACACGTGCTGCTGCTTAAATATCAAGGCTGAAAGAACAAAGAGACATAAAATAATGTTGTAGAGCAGCTCTCATGTGCAGCAGCGCGTGCAGGAAATGCTGCTCGACTCCAAATGAAGTCACAAACGCTGCTGCCAGCAGAAAAAAAGCTTTGGTCTGAGTGAAATGCACGCCAGATTTCTGTGCCAAGATGAGATGTTTTAATGAGAATGTCCTGAATTTGAAAGTTGAATCAGATCAGAAGTGAACTGAAAAAAGCTGAAATAAAACAAAATATTTGACGGAAAAACTTAAGCTTAATGAAATACATAAGTACTAAAATTACCACTAAAAAAAAAAAAAAAAAAAAAAAATGAATAAAAACAAAGTTAACTAAAACTAAAAATGTTACAATATTATATTTAAAAAAAATAAAATAAAATAAAAATGACAACATAAAAAAAAGCTTATTTAAAATATGTAATATATAATACTAAAATATCACTGATTCAGATATAATTTTGGTCCACATTTGTTGTGATGTGGTTTCAGGCTATTCTTTCACACAGTTTTTAAAGGCTAGTTTTTCAATTTCTGCACCCCATTTTGCATTTTTATTTTAATTAATATTTTTGCTTAGATTTTTCATTTTTATATTAGATAAAGTTTTAGTAAATCTGTTGTCTATATATATATATATATGTTTTTTTTTATTTTTAAGATGTATTTTTTTAAGTGTTTATATAGTTTTCATTAAGTAAAATATAAAAGGATTTAATTTAAACAATTTTCACTCAGAAATGTGATTTAGAAAATTTGAAAGAAAAAAATCTTAATAAAATAAATAAATAACTGAAAGAAAAGAAACGTAAGATATAAAAGAATTTAATTTAAAACAATTTTTCACTCAGAAGTGTGATTTAGAAAATCTGAATAAAATAAATAAATAAATAAATAAATGGAAGAACTGCGATATATACACTAGGAATTGTGAGAACCTCAGAAAATGTATCGCAATCCTGACTTTTTAATTATTATTTTTTTGTTCATTTTTTTAATTTGTATTCAAATTAATATTTTGTATTTTTTCTCAAATTTTTCGTTTTAATTTTTTTTGTTTTTGTTATTTTCATGCTTTTTTTTTTTTTTAAATATGTTTATATAGCTTTTATTTACTATTATTTCAAAACACTTTTCATTTTTAGTTATTTTAGTAAATCAAATTTAACTAAACAAAAATGGGAATTTTGCTTTGGCAAATAGCTGAAATATTTTAATTTATTTCAGCTAATGTTTATATTATTCAGAGTAATGAACGTGTTTTTCTGGTTTTATTGTAGTTAATGGTAACCAGGATTTACATTCACCTTGAACTGCACAGTGTGTGCATGCTGCATATTTATTAAATTAAAGTGTAAATTTTGATTAACTGTAACCTTGATCAGCTGTAACCTTCATTAACAAAATCTCACCTAAAACGATGGCCAGCATCTGCGTGGCCTTCCTCTCCTTCTGCTGCGACAGTCTTCCTCTCGCTCTCTCCTTGGCCGCCGCTCCTTTCTCTCTGTCTGCGTTTCTGTCCCTCCACCCGTGGCGTCCGTGCGCGTTCTCCTGCGGCGCGGTCCTGTGCAGACCGGGGGCCGAGAGCGCGGAGCAGGGCCGCACGGGACTGGGAGCCACGGACACCGACAGGGAGATTTTAGGGCGTCCGGACGACTGCTGCTGCTGCTGCTGCTGCTCTCTGTCCTGACTCAGAAAACACACGGGCTCCACGTCCAGAGGATGAACCACGGCCTCCTTCACCAGCGTCTGTCACAGAAAACACACCGATTCACTGCTGATTCACACTCAGGACTGAAGATCAGAGGTTCTGCAGTGTTTTACCACTTTCTTGCGTTGTGGAGCAGCTGGAGGAGGCTTCACTATTAAAGTGCACAACTTCACATCTTCAGGATGAGTGCATTTATTCTGACACACAAAGACAGAAACCATTAAAAACTGAAACAATGTGCTAATCATTAACTTGTTAATTAACTTGTTAATTATGCTAACAACATGCTAATTGTGTTAGAATCATGCTAGTAACTTGTTAATCCTGCTAGCAACAAGCTAGTAACACAATAATGCTAGAAAAAATTAATAACTTGCTAATAATGCTAGCAACATGCTAGTAAATTGCTAATCTTGTTAATCATGCTAACATGCTAATCATGCTAGAATCATGCCAGTAACAAGTTAATCATGCTAGCAACATGCTAGTAATTTGCTAATCATGATAACAACATGCTAGTAACTTGCTAAGCATGCTAACATGCTAATGACATGTTAATCATGCTAGAATCATGCCAGTAACAAGCTAATCATGCTAGCAACATGCTAGTAATTTGCTTATCATGATAACAACATGCTAGTAACTTGCTAAGCATGCTAGAATCATGCTAGCAACATGCTAGTAACTTGCTAAGCATGCTAACATGCTAATGACATGTTAATCATGCTAGAATCATGCCAGTAACAGGCTAATCATGCTAGCAACATGCTAGTAATTTGCTAATCATGATAACAACATGCTAGTAACTTGCTAAGCATGCTAGAATCATGCTAGCAACATGCTAGTAACTTGCTAAGCATGCTAACATGCTAATTACACGTTAATCATGCTAGAATCATGCCAGTAACAAGCTAATCAGGCTAGCAACATGCTAGTAATTTGCTAATCATGATAACAACATGCTAGTAACTTGCTAAGCATGCTAGAATCATGCTAGCAACATGCTAGTAACTTACTAAGCATGCTAACATGCTAACATGCTAATGACATGTTAATCATGCTAGAATCATGCCAGTAACAGGCTAATCATGCTAGCAACATGCTAGTAATTTGCTAATCATGATAACAACATGCTAGTAACTTGCTAAGCATGCTAGAATCATGCTAGCAACATGCTAGTAACTTGCTAAGCATGCTAACATGCTAATTACACGTTAATCATGCTAGAATCATGCCAGTAACAAGCTAATCAGGCTAGCAACATGCTAGTAATTTGCTAATCATGATAACAACATGCTAGTAACTTGCTAAGCATGCTAGAATCATGCTAGCAACATGCTAGTAACTTACTAAGCATGCTAACATGCTAACATGCTAATGACATGTTAATCATGCTAGAATCATGCCAGTAACAGGCTAATCATGCTAGCAACATGCTAGTAATTTGCTAATCATGATAACAACATGCTAGTAACTTGCTAAGCATGCTAGAATTATGCTAGCAACATGCTAGTAACTTGCTAAGCATGCTAACATGCTAATTACACGTTAATCATGCTAGAATCATGCCAGTAACAAGCTAATCATGCTAGCAACATGCTAGTAATTTGCTAATCATGATAACAACATGCTAGTAACTTGCTAAGCATGCTAGAATCATGCTAGCAACATGCTAGTAACTTGCTAAGCATGCTAACATGCTAATGACATGTTAATCATGTTAGAATCATGCCAGTAACAGGCTAATCATGCTAGCAACATGCTAGTAATTTGCTAATCATGATAACAACATGCTAGCAACTTGCTAAGCATGCTAGAATCATGCTAGCAACATGCTAATCATGGTAGAGACATGCTATTCATGTTAACAACATGCTAGTAACACACAATCCTGCCAAAATCATGCTAATAACTTGCCAACCATGCTAGCAACATGCCAGTAACTTGCTAATATTGCTAGCTACATGCTAGTAACTTGTTAATTATGCTGTCAACACACTAGTAACATGCTAATCATGCTAGTAACTTGCTAATCATGTTAGCAACATGCTAGTAATTTGTTAATTATGCTATCAACGCACTAGTAACATCCTAATCATGCTAGTAACTTGCTAAGCATGTTAGAAACATGCTATCGACATGCTAATCATGCTAGAGACATGCTAGTAACATGTTATTCATGCTAACAACATGCGAGTAACACATAATCCTGCTAGAATCATGCTAATAACTTGCCAATCATGCTAGTAACATGCTAGGAACTTGTTAATTATGCTATCAACACACTAGTAACATGCTAATCATGCTAGTAACTTGCTAATCATGGTAACAACATGCTAGTAACTTGTTAATTATGCTATCAACACTTTAGTAACATGCTAATCATGCTAGTAACTTGCTAATCATGGTAACAACATGCTAGTAACTTGTTAATTATGCTATCAACACACTTTGCAAATCATGCTAGGAACGTGTTAACAACATGCTAACTTTATGATAATTACATTAGTACATGCTAGTCATGCTAGAAACATGATTAACAACATGCTAACTAAACGCTAATCACGTTAGCAACATTCTACTCATGCTAGAAACATGCTAGCAACATGCCAACTACATGCTAATCATGCTAACAACATGCTAATCATGCTATAAACATGCTAACTACATGCTAATCATCTTAGCAAACATGCTAATCATACTAGCAACATGGTAACTACATGCCAATTGTGCTTGAAACATGATTAGCAAACATTGTAACTACATTCCAATCAGATCACTTTTGATTAATATAATGCGTCCTTGATTAATAAAAGCATTAACTTCTTTCCCAGCAAACCTTGCGGGATCTCTGTCCATCTCCGGGCTCCGGATGGAGGCCGTGTCTGCGTGAAGGTGCGGTGCGTCTGCCCCGTCTGCGCAGCACCACGCAGATCTGCGCATACACCAGCAGCGTCACTATGAAGGGCACGTAAAAGGAAGCGACAGAGGAGTAGACGACGAAAGCAGGGTCGGCAAAACTGCAGTCTCGCCCTTCCTGACTGGCTGATATGACAGAAAGAGAACATGAATCAAAGTTCACACAAAAATGAAAATGCTGTGCTGAAAAATGTTCATCCTCGGATTAATCAGATTTGTAGAAATGTGTCATTTCAATACTGTCTCATCAACGGATCCTCTGCAGTGAATGGGTGCCGTCAGAATGAGAGTTCAAACAGCTGATAAAAACATCACAATAATCCACAAATAATCCACACCACTCCAGTCCAACAGTTCACATCTTAAGAAGACAAAAGAAATAAATCCATCAGCTGTTTAGACTCTCATTCTGACGGCACCCATTCACAGCAGAGGATCCATTGATGAGACAGGGGATGACACATTTTTCCAAATCTGATGAACAAACAAGCTCATCTATACCTTGGATGGTCTGAACGTGAGGGAATTTTCAGCACATTTTAATTTTGAGCGAATTATTCCTATAATGGTGTAAAGAAAGTCAAGCGCATTTAGAAAAGACATGAAGCTAAGTAAATAAGACAGAATGTTCATTCTGAGTGAATAACAACTTTAGAAATGTTAAGGAAACTTCTAAACCTTGACTCAACGTTTTTTTGCAAACGTCATTTCAAGACGCTGACAACAGAAATGTGATGATTGGATATACGCTGCGTATTCTTTGTGTTTGTTATCGTTTCAGAGCCTCATCCATGTGCTGGGACAATCGCTGAAGGTCTCAGAACGCAAACGTGCGGATCACTCGAGCTGAAGAGGGTCTTATTGAAATTCAGGCAGGAATGTGTCGGATCATGCTGTTGTCTTCTGGAAGAACAGACTCTTCAACACGCTGATGAATGCGAGCGCTCGGAGACACGAGCAAACATTATATAAAGAGACAAACGTGGATTATAAGTGGCGACGTCTCAATACTGCAATCGCAACACGACGTTAACAATAACTAAACTCAACTGACGGAGGCCAACAAGTTAAGTTACACTTTATTTCCTCAAACAGCTGAGCTGGAGGGTACGGCATTTTTTAATTTTTAATTAAAAGACCTGCAAACGGTTGAAAGAGAAATCAGAGGAGATTTTCTGTAGGAAAGAAAAACCACAACTAAGATCTCTTTAATATCTCAGTTGTTTCTCACAAACACCAATGCAACAAAAGTAAGTTTTAAAATCAGTTTTCCATATAATTTTTGCCCCTTTTAAATGTTTTTGTTTGTTTCTGTTGGGTTTTTTTTTTAATGGAAACTAAATGGAAATTTTAATGATCAAATAGCATGTCTAATTACTTAAAATCATGAAACTTATGAAACGTATACAATTTGACAGTTTATTAAAATTGTAACGAAAAATTACAAAGAAAATATTTTTTTCCCCCTAAATTTAAAATTTTCTGGATTTTGTAGAAATATCAGTTAGCAAAACGCATGTTTAGTTAATTAAAATCATGAAACTTATACAATTTCACAACAATTTATTAAAAACTGTTACCAAAAAATACAGGTTTTAGGTCCTATGAAAAAAAAACCAAACATAAAATGTTATTTTTTCTGAATTTTGTAGAAATATTAGTTATTAAAAAGCATGTCTACTTAATTGAAATCATGAAACTTACACAATTTGAAAACTATCTATCTATCTATCTGTCTGTCTACCTATTTAATTTATTTATTTGTAACCAAAAATTAGTTTTAGGTTCTATAAAAGAAATATCCTAATTTAAACTTTTCTGGATTGTGTAGAAATATTAGTTATCAAAAAGCATGTCTATTTAATTAAAATCATGAAACTTATATAATTTGACAACAACTTATTTACATTTTAAACAAAAATTACAGTTTAAGGTCCTATTAATTATTTTTTTCCCCTAAATTTTAATTTTTCTTGATTATGTAGAAATATTAGTGATTAAAAAGCAAATCTAATTAATTGAAATCATGAAACTTATACAATTTGATGACAATTTATTAAAATGTTAACCAAAAATTAGAGTTTTAAGTTCTATGAAAATAGAAATAAATATCCTATATTTTAATATTTCTGGAAAGTGTAGAAATATTAGTTATCAAAAAGCCTACGTCTGTTTAATTGAAATCATGAAATGTACACAGTATGACAACAGTTTATTTACATTTTAACCAAAAATTAAGGTCATATGAAAAAAAGAATGTTCATGAATTTTAATTTTTCTTGACTGTGTCGAAATATTAATTATCATGTCTAAAGCATGTCTAGTTAATTAAAATTATACATATATATATATATATATATATATTTTTTTTTTTTCTGGATTTTGAAGAAATATTAGTTACCAAAAAGCATGTCAAATTAATTTAAATTATTAATCTTATACAATCGTATATATATATATATATATATATATGTATATATATATATATATATATAAACAAATATGAAATTAGTTTTTTATTATAAAAATCCAATAATATTTTTTTTCTTCAGAAATTCTGCATTGTCTGTTTTACTTTTTCTGGAATCATTATTTAAAACAAATTTATTATCAAAAACAGTGACAATCAAATAAAGATGTAAAATGCAATCAAATGAAAATGAACAAAATATATGGAAGAAAATATGGAAGGTTTTTAAATAAACTTTAAAATCATATTATTAATACTATTATTATTATTATTATTATTATTATTACTTTAAGAAGCACATTTTACTATACAATAGTAACATATTTTTGTCATGATTCTTCAAATTAACCCCAAAATTTTAATTTTGGCAGGTTGTAGTGAACATCTTTTCGTTTCTGTGTATCTGACAATAGTTTTTCCCCAATTAAAGAGTGAAAAGCTCATAAAGGGAGTTTTAGAGCAGCTCTGGAGATGAACTTCATGTGTTCATATAGTGAGACGGCAGATGTTTCTCATAAACACCAATGAAACGAGCTGAAGCACAAACCCACATTTACACAAAATGAGAAACAACATCTCCAGCAATAATGACCTTTCCTGTTCTCCGATCCATCCGTAATGATTCCCGCTGAGCTAAACAGATGCGTTTTGGGATCGCCTGGAGGATGTGATCTTTGGAGGGATGCTGTGATTTGCTCTAATTCCCACATCCTTACACGTAACCGTATATGAGAGCTGATCTTGAGAGCTTTATCGCCCCGAGTGCTAACGTGATAATTATGCACGGAGGGAAACCTCATTACGACTGCAGGAATCCAGCCACGTCCCTTCGGATGG